>NC_069361.1:80348939-80651969 GCF_021730395.1 Mercenaria mercenaria | reverse complement strand
TTTTATTTTGTTACATTAATGGAACTTTATTTTATCAATAGGCATATTTAAGTTATATATACCACCGAAATTTACCTTACAAGTGTTTCTGAAATTGGGCATTGTGGTTAAGATGTTCTCTCCACATAGATTGAAGGCGGAAGACAATTGATTTCGCATGCATTGTTTTCTTTCAGTTGTTTCCACGCCTTAAAATAGAACTTGCGGCCTCTAGACTGGTAGTTATTCTCTCATACACAGAGTGTTAGGAAAGAAAACTCGGTGAAAGAGATTGCGAAAACGCAACTGAAAATGCATTCTTCGCTAGATAAAATAAACATGGCCACATGCCGAACCTTCTTTCTAATTTCTATCTAAGCATTTTATAAACTGTATAAACTGTATAAACTGTATTCTATATACATGAAATGGATTTCAGGTCCGAACTGCAGAGGTCCTAATGGGCGTCCTATACGATGGAACCATTGGAAAATAGTTGACGGGCAAAACTGTACATGTAAAGATGTAGCGCACGATGCTACGTGTGTGTGAAATATATTAAATACTTACCTGTTATTCTTTGACCAAATAAATACGCTCTAGCAAACAACGATCGTCTTTGTTAAGACAATTTTCCAACTGGCATCATTATGAAAAGCAACAGCCCAACTTCGTTACTTGAAAATGGTGACATCACATTTTGATTTGAATGCCTTTACTACAAAGTATGATTTCATGTGAGGAGGCACTATTTGAGGAATTCTGGCATAGGTTATCTAAAAATGCAACAGTAAAATCCCTACAAAAGTCCTTGTGTATATATTGACCGTATATATAACATGTGAAACAAATGCTGTTCAAATATTACACGCACGGTCTTATGTAAATGAAGTCCAGTTGTGGTTTCATTTGCTCACCCGAGAAATGAACCATCTGGTTGTTTCCTTGATAAAACCTTTTACAGTTAAAAGCATTGTTAATGAATGCACACGGTATTACTTTAAAGCACGTAAACAGCGATACGGAAAAAATAAACCCAATCAGACTGGCTGTAATAGTATGTCACAGCAAATAAACTTTTAATAAGCTAACTGCGAGTTCATTTATACCAAGTAGATGCACCGGTTATTGACGTTACAGCTCGACCAAACATCTTATAAATATAAACAACATTGTATGAGAAACAATCAAGAAAGTACAGCGTAGATGATCCTTTATTTAAACAGACAAAACAGGTATCGCGGACGCTTAGTATAAATTGTTGAAAGTTAGAAAAAAATATTTAGGAATGCATCCCTTGATTCGAATGTCTTCTGATGAAGTCGGTTATAGATACATTAGCTGTCTGACAAGTTTCCTTGAAATACATTAAAACTGACAATTTTGGAAGTGCTTTCATCTTCAGATGGATTAACATGATAATTCGACTTTAACTGGTTATCATGTACATAATTTTATGCCTTTTTAGTTTAGGTAAACTAAACAAGTCTATTTTCTGTAAAATCTGGACCTTGCATGTCATTCTTAAAAATTATGACTTTAAAAAAAAAAACAACTGAATCTGATGCCTACTATTTACCTGGCAAACTCCAGAACGAATGTGGTACACCTTTAATCAACTCAATCTGCGCTGTTACACCAGACGCCTTTAGTTTTTCGTAGTATTCTAAAATGTTAAACATTTGTTAATCTCTGAAAATCACAAGTAAAACGTATGCAAAGTAAACTGTTGACTATACCACTTCAAACTGCATCGGGACGAAGTTTTGCAAACTAGTAACATCTTGTGACTGGAATTGATATAGGACTCATTGTGTGTTCGGATCAAAGTGTAGCAGGACCGTATAAGTTAGTATTGCAAATAAGCGTCTATTCATTAATCCCTCCCGTGTTTCAATATGTTTACAAAAATACGTGCACAGACCAGTCTAGACCCAAATTTATCGTTATCCTCATACGAGTCTAACAACAGCTACTCTTTACTATCCGACACCACCCCAGATACTGAGCACCATCCTACCCAATGTCCTCGTCCAATTAAAAAGAACTATTTTTCTGGCCTCAAGACCCTCATCGTCAATTTCCAGTCCATAGTAAACAAAAAATTTGAGCTGCACTCCCTACTTCAAACCGAAAATCCGGACATCAGTTTTGGTACAGAACCCTGGTTAACTTCAAACAATAAAGATAATGAAATATTTCCCCCTTCCTTAGATTACACCCCATACAGACTAGACAGGAAAACAGGCCAAGCGGGTGGGGGCGTATTCATCTTGGTCAAAAACAATATAGTGGTCTCTGAAATGAAGGAGTTACAAGCAGATTGTGAACTCATATGGTTAAAGCTGGAATTGGTAGGTTCTAAGCCCCTTTATATTGCATCTTATTACAGACCACATGAACAGGATGAGGACAGTTTAATAGAATTTAGAAAATCTTTAGACAAGGTCACTAAACTCAAAGGCAAAATTTGGATTGCCGGAGACTTCAATTTCCCCAAACTGTCCTGGGACCCCCGAGGGCACACCAACTCTGAAACCTGGCTGCTCTCACAGTAGAATTTATGAAGAATTCCTCTCTGTCATAAATGATTCCTCCCTCCAACAAATGGTTAGTTTCCCTACACGGTTAAACAACACTTTAGACCTCTTCCTCACCTCAAACCCAACTCTGGTCAAACATGTAAACACTATGGCGGGATTGTCCGATCATGATATAGTACAAGTACACTAAGATGTTAAGCCACGGTTCAATAAAATGAAACCCCGCCTAGTTCACTTATATAATAAAGCAGATTGGTCAAAATTTCAAAAGCTCATACACATGGTCTGTTGAAGACCTATGGTCAGAATTCAAAGAGGTTCTATCCGAAGGTAAGAACCTATTCATTCCAACCAAGAGAATAGGCTCAAGACCCCAACTACCATGGATTACCCAAAGCATTAAACGTCAGATTAGGAAACGAAATAAGATGTTCCAAAAGGTCAAAAATAACACCAACCCAAAGGTCAAACAACATTACATAAATTTTAAAAATCTTGTCAGGAAAAATATCAAACAAGCCCATGATAGTTACATAGATTATGTCCTGGAATGTCAAGATGATCCGGATAACCCACAAACAGGTCACAATTTCTCTCGTAAGAAACTTTCTCCCTTGCCAAAAATGCCAAGCAAGACTCCCAAGGCATTTCCCCACTCCTAGAAAACGGTCAAATTCATACGGATGATAAAAAGAAGGCCAATATCCTCAATCGTCAATTCCAGTCCGTGTTCACCCCAATGTCACCTCTCAAATTGGGCCAACTCTGTAAAATTAAAGTGCAGTCTCTACTCTCCATAACAACTGATTACCAACCAAAATATCCCCAAATGCCAAAGGTCACTATAGGCATAAATGGTGTTCAGAAACTCCTTTCGTCCCTAAAATAGATCAAGCATGTGGTCCCGATGGTCTAAAGCCGATCCTTCTTAAAAATCTTAGTGAACAAATCTCACCACTAGTCACTAAACTCTTTCAAAGGTCCCTTGACACGGGCACTATCCCAGCTGACTGGACCAAGGCCAATGTCATTCCTTTATTTAAGGGTGACAAAAGCAATCCTGCAAATTACCGGCCTATTTCCCTAACTTGTATTCTCTGTAAGTTACTGGAACACATCATAGCCTCTAATATTACCAAGCACTTCCAGGTTAACAATGTCCTCTATGACCTACAGCATGGGTTCAGAGAGAAAAGGTCATGCGAAACGCAGTTACTCGAACTTGTAGAAGATCTATCCCGAAACTTAATTCAGGGCCACCAGACGGACTTGATCCTTCTGGACTTCTCTAAAGCATTTGATAAGGTTGACCATCTGAAACGTCTGTACAAACTTCATCAACATGGCGTTCAGGGCACCACGTTGCAATGGGTCAAGTCTTTCTTGATTGGCTGGCGCCAGTCTGTCCTTGTGAATGGTGAAACATCAGAAGAAGTTCCAGTAATGTCCGGAGTCCCACAGGGCTCCGTCCTAGGCCCCCTTCCATTTTTACTCTACATTAATGACCTGCCTGAAAATCTGATTTCACAGGTTCGTTTATTCGCCGATGACACTGCTGTCTATTTAACTGTAAATAGTTTTGCCCAAGAAGACATCCTCCAGCAAGACTTAAATAGGTTACAGCTATGGGAAAGTAAGTGGGACATGGAGTTCCACCCCTCAAAATGCACTGTTATGAACATAACAAGGTCAAAAAACCATTTTAAATCAAAATACACACTCCATGGCCAAGTCTTGGAAACAGTTCCTGATGAAAAGTACCTTGGGGTCACTATATCCTCAGATCTTAATTGGAATAAACACATCAATTTAGTCACGTCCAAAGCTACCCGAACACTAAACTTCATCAAGCGAAATATCCCATGCAAGAACCCAAAAGTTCGAGAAGTAGCTTATAAAGCCCTAGTCAGGCCACAGCTAGAATATGCTAGCTGTGTTTGGAACCCTTACACCCAACAAAACATCCACCAGATCGAAATGATTCAGCGGAGGGCAGCGCGATCGGTTAATCATGACTACTCCCCTTTACAGCAGTGTCACAAACATGCTATGTCAGCTGAGATGGCGTACCCTTGAAGATAGGAGATCTGATTCACGCCTCCTTATGTTCTACAAGATAGTGAATGGTTTGGTTGCTGTGCCACCCCTCCCCCCCTCCCCACCCCCTACCCCACCTATGTCAGCCCCCATCCCGTCTAACAAGACATATGCATCCCCACTCCTGTACTCAGATCCTCACTCCCTGTAATTACTATAAGTACTCTTTCTTTCCAGCCACCATAGTGCTTTGGAATTCCCTTCCAGTACAACTTGTGCAAGCCCCCACCCTGAATCAGTTTAAACAGGGTGTGACCAAACTTGTACACAATGCTTAACATGATAGACCTGTTTTTAAACTGCTTTTATCTGTAAATCCTTCTTGTTTTTAACACTATCAACTGTATTCATACTTGCAATACACACCGTGTATTACTTTTATCCTCCTATCCAATCTACTTTTAACTTCTTGTACAGGCGCGCAGCTGCACATAATACTCGCAGAGAGGAGTGTTGCAGTATAAATAGATAGATAGACCCAACAAATCAATTGTTCAAAAGAGCCTAAACATGAGCACCAACAGTAGTTATTAATAAACGCACATCAAAGGTAATGTTTGCACAACACGTTGGAAGAAATCATTATAAATAGAATCAGTCTTTAGCATATAATGATTTAGTAGAGTAGATACAGACAATCATAGTCGCAATTTAATTTCCTGAGTACGTTTTTAAACTTAAAAGCGAGTAAGATGAAAACATAAATGACACGAAATTGTAAGGTAGTAAAAAATCTCGTATCCAGCATCTTTGATGTCACGGAAAACGATCATGTCCACGTTCTGTATACTAATTAAAAGGAGAGAAGGAGAGAAATTTTCAGATGTATACCATAGCAACCGTCACGTAACTGATCATGTTCGGCAACTATAATCAGTGTTGGCGGAAGGTATGAGAAGTCTTTGTTAAGTATCACTGAAGCCCTCGGCAAACATCTGTCGTCTTCTTTAATGTACTGATGTGCATACCTATTGAAATATTAAATTAACAATTCAATGAGAATGCAAATGACATTACTGTCGACATTTTGAAAAATCTTAAATAAACTTAAGGTACAAGAATAAGATAACGTTTTAGGTTACTTCAGATGAACACATAGAGTTAATTTAAAAGCAAAAATAACACTGTTTTACCGTTGTATTTGAGTTTATGTGGATATGTGTAAACCGTACGTTCATATTTTAGTAGCTTTGCTTACTTCTGACTGAGTTTTAAGCCCGACAATTCAACTGGAATTATTTCAAGCACCCGCAGGCACCTGGATAGTTAAATGTGGGATAACGAAATGAGATCATTCTTACTTGGTTTAGAATCTGAAGTACTTCATACTGATAGAGATGACATTCTAAAGATAAGACACCTTACCAGTCAGAACGCTTCTTTGGGAGCAAAGGTCCAAATCTAAATTCTTCTGTTGATTTGTAAGTTTTGGTGTAATCAACTTTGGGATATACAAGAATCTGTTCATAAAAATAAGAAAATTATATATGTCTTCAGCTTTACTGAATGGCACATGATTTAACAAGAGAAAATTTCGATTTTTTTTATTGTCACAAACATATTGACATATGGGTTATCTTTCTCGCAATCATTCTTCTTAGTCTAACTATAACGAGCAAACCGAATTTCCCTTTCCCCAAAACACACTCAACAAAAGTTGATAAATATCTACATTTATTCAAATATCAATAAAATGTACTTGCAGCAAAGTCTATTAGTGTATAAGCTTCATGACAGACGACCGCTGCCAGACGACCACCAGCACTGTCTCCCACTACACCGAGTTTACTGTCTGATGTCCCTCCTGCAATGTCATCATAAACGTTTCAAGATTGTGACAAAACATGAAATTATAGCTTTTATTTTAATATTATTCAGGATAAGTCACGCATTTTGAATCGATGTCAAGATATGATAATGATTTCATGTTTTTTTAACATATGTCTCACGGGTGATACAGGTATCATTTTGCAATATTTTCATATGCGCATGAGAATTGAACTGCAACCGTACATCTTACAGAATCAAACGGTTTTCAAAGTAACAAATCTCATGTCATTAAGTATAAATAGTTTTGCTAAAACTATGCAGTACATGTAGCAGATGCATAAGGAGTCGTGTATAAACCACATTTGGTTCACGATCTAACATCGCAGACTCAGGACTGCAGATTTTCCAAGCTACTCTCCTATTCATTGATTTGTTTTATCAACAGAAATTTATTTACAGTTATTTTAAGTAAACATGTGAATTTTCAAGTTCTTCAAAGTTAATGAATAAGGGCAAATAACTTACCTACAACTTCTTGGTTTTTGGCAACCCATTCAACAGCGCGTTTAGCATCTTCGTTGTTCTTAGGAAATTTGTGTTCGGGAGCTAGTCTGTATTCAACATTTACAACAATACAAGGGACATCACTGAAATGAAAAAGTCACAATACAGATACCTTTAAATACTTTTTGCTATAACAGCGACAACTAATCAAGAAAAAAAAAATCCCAGATTACCTGGAACATTATTATTAAACAACACGTATCTGATTTCTTTCGTAAATGTTTGTGCATTTTACTATCGGAGTGAAGTTGGCTGTACAGCAGTAGCAGCAGTTAACTGCTCCTACTGCTGCTACCGCTGTACTGCCAACTTCACGCCGACCATTTTACTTGACCTGCAAAGTGATATCACTACCTTTCTCTGTGAGAAGTAAAATGTGTCGATACTTTTAGTTGTGAAAATACAAGAGAGAAAACAAATATGAATACAACAAACAATTAGTAAGCGATAGAAATTGTCGATATCGCTACCATTCTGTGTGAGAGGTAAATATGCCGATACTTTTTAACTGTGAAAATACAAAATGAGAAAACAAATATAAATACAAAAAAACAATTAGTTAGCGATAGAAATTTTCCTTAAAAGAAAAGTTAAAGATTTAAAAGTGGACACACTTGGCTAGAATTCTGCAAACGTTCTCGTTCGTTTTTCTGCTTTTAGTGACATTTCCGCCTCCGTGGAAGTAAACAACAATTGGTAGTGCAGAAGACCTCTCGCTTGTATCCGGTTTGTAGGAAGTGATAGGGAGTGTATCTGAATAAAATACCGGTACGTTATTCATTTTACAGATTGAGGTACTTGATAATAAAGTCGATGTATGACTTTACAAGAAATAATTATCTACAGAAAAACCGTGTCTGTTAGTTGTTAAGAGAAAAGCAGGATTTTATTTTTTTTTTGTCCTGTAGAATATAACCCAATTTCCATAGTTAAAAATATCCATAACTCTTGCGTAGATAATCTATAGGTACTTATGCTTAAATCCATTAGAGCTAATAATCATACAGATTTACCTGTAGTTGTAGAAGGCGGAATTAAAATCTCCTTTTCTATCCCTGAGAAGTCGACATTCCCTCCAAAGTCTTTAGAAGTCTTTATTGCTGCCTCTCTTACAGCTGTAACCCCATCCTCAAAGCTTGGCTTAGCATCACGAGAAGCCCTAGCCTTCAGGAAATCGACAGTTTCCTGATGCGGGTTGTATAACTGAATATAACTTTTCAAGTCAAATGACATGATATGTACCTCTACAGTGAACTACACATAAATGTTTACGTTTCGATCATAAATGTGTACGCTAGATAACTGTGTAGGCTGTATTGTGGGGACATTAAGGACATAGGTATGTGATAAAGCGAGTGCAAAATTAAAGCTTTAAGACAGACAACTATTTCATATTCTATTAGGTTGAGTCGGGCGGGATATTTCCTTTGATATATGCTATGCTTATTTAGACAATATTATGCTTCCAGCATTGTAGTCAGGTAAAATGAAATTGTATATAAGTAAAAAAACTGAGAGAATAATGCTATGTTTGGAAGACTGGTAGGGAAATTAAAAGTCAGTGTAACTCCTGGAAGGTGGTCAGTCACATTCAAGCAAATTTTGTGTCATTTTTCACATTTCCCTTTTATTCAAGGAACAAGAAAACACATTTTCCCATATTTTAGGTATACAGAGTTACTATTTGAAATATGCAAATCTTTCAGTATTTTTTTTTTCATTGACTTAAACCTTAAAAGTTTTCCTCATATTTATTAATCTCGCTAAATATATAAACTAACCCTATATCATAAAAACTAAAAATCTCATAGGGCGCATTCGGCATACATGCCCGTGTAACTCTGACCAGATCACCCGAGTTCACCTGAGTGACACGAGTAACAATTGTAGTCCGAACGCTTTATCGAGTAACTGAAAATGATGGAGAACGTTACCTATATGCTAACAGTTCAAAAGCTTCTAAGCTGTAACAATAATAAAGAATGGTTGCTACTTTTGACACATAATAACTTAATTTTCCAAAATAAACTGCTGATCAGACAAGACAGTATCCCTCGATCGTATCAGAAATGATGTTGAATTAGTGGACTTTATGTTTTATGTATGTGATATAGTGCTGTTAGTTGATTACATTGCCGTTGCGTGTATCTTACATAATGTTTGCATTTTCAATGACAATACAATAAGTGATTTTTGTGAAGAACCTAATATAGATATGTTTGATGGCCATTATGAGGACAGACAATCTGTTAGAGATGAACTGGTACGACCTCTGTCAGAGTGAAAAATCAGACTGGATTATTATCAATCGACATTTCAGATTCTAGGATCAAGTAACACTTGGAAAAAATGTTCAGCCCATATTGTTTAATAGACTAGAAATTTCTATTTTATGTTAAGTTATACTTTAAATTATTTCAGAAGCAAGAGCTACAACTTATACTAATCCTCTTATGTCTACACATGACTCTACTACCCCGAACCATTTCAAATTAAAAGGGTGTTTGGTATAATTATTTCGTTTTTATTATTGTTCTGACTGGAAGAAGGTTTGTCGGCAAGTAGGGAGGTAGAATATTTTACTTCTAACTTCAACATCAAAGTGTGGCTTCTTTTGTGGATTATTTGTCCTTATCACTCATTTTGTGTTCTAAAGACTAGATGTTTTTTCTAAAAGTTGTCCCATGTGAACCTAGAAAGAAAACTTACAAGCTTTAAGAATCAGATCGAGAACCCTCGAAATATGTTTGACAAGGATATTACTGAAAGAAGCAGATTTCTCAACCACTGTCCTATTCAGCAGTATTTACAGATGGGGGCATGAATGCCAAAAAGAGCATTTCAAAGTTACTCTACATTTAAAAGAAAGTAAAAGGTTTTAAAAGAACAATGACAGCTCGCTCCACTATTCGAAGGCAACTGTCGATATGAATGATTTTCGATTCTAGAACTGAAATAATGATTCAAGGATTATTTGACTTGATTCTATGATCTCGCTTTAAACCCCTGAATAGATATAAGAAGTTTACAACCTAGTACCGCCCTTAGACAAGAGCAACTTGATGGTAAAATTTTAACCGTCATTTTCTTACTACAAAAAAGGGACATAACTTTGCCAAAATTAAAGTAAGTGTTATGAAACTTGATGCTTTTACCTGGCTTTACAACCCTGAAGACATGTGAGAAACGTTAACCCAATGCTCCCATTAGTTTTGGAGATATCAACTTGCAAGCAAACAGAACAATATCTATGCATAAGAAAGAGGGCATAACTTGTCCAAAATTAAGGTTATGGGAATTGATGCTTTGACATTCCTTAACATTACTGGAGACATGTATGGAAGTTTCAGTCCAATATCTGCATTAATAATAATTAGTTTCCGAGATAGTACCTTGCATGCAAAACTTTAACCAGCTTTTTCTAAGTTTAAATAGTGGGGCATAACTTGGCCAAAGTTCAAAAAGAAAACAAGGAAGAATATCCAACAGGGAAAGCCACGTTCAAAAAACCCAGCCTCCCCAAAGACACACACGAAAAACTCTTGAACACCATACACAAACATGAACGCAAAGGACAAAACAAACAGATACAGGAACACAGTGGGGCAAGTAAGAGTTATGGAAGTTGATGACATGTCCTTTACAACATGGAAGACATGTGTGAAGTTTCAATCCAGTATCTGCATTAGTTTAAAAAACTTGCATGCAAAAATTTAACTCTAAAAAGGGGTCTGACTCAAGTAAGAGTTATGAGGCTTGTGATATGTTGATATGACCTTATTTTACAGACCCGAAGAAATATGTGAAGTTTTAACCAAACATCTGCATTAGTTTGGATATACATATACTAACTTGCATGTAAAACTTTAAATTGCATTTTCTAAGTCCAAAAGGGATATAATTTTGTCAAAATACATATAAAAGTAATGGGACTTGATCATCTGCGGTTAGGGAATGACCTTAAAAAGTAAAAATATGTTTCAAAGCAATATGTCTATAAATGAGACCCATAATTTACATAAGATTCGATCAAGAATTATCTAACTTGATTATTTTGGTAGGTCTGATGAGCGCAAAGACTTGTTTGAAGTTTCAATTCAATATCATCTGTGGTTATTGAGATAAAGCCTTGATAGTAACTGCACACAAACTTTTACAAGTGTACCAAAGACGCCTTGTTTAAAGTGTTAATGCATTCGGATACGATCACCCGACTTTCCCAGCTTCAGGAGGTGGGTAGAATTCTGGTGACACAACTACTATCGCCCGAGTTACATGAGTTATACTCGAGTTATACCCAGGGTGACTCGGGTTAGCTCGAGTAAGTATGCCGAACGCGCCCATAGACAGTCACCATGTTTTAGTGTTACGGCATACTGATACTGTGTTTACTTGCGTAGAATTTTGTTCTATATGAACACAAAAGTATGTTTTTATACTTACGTAGGTACTGTGTAGTAATTCATATTTAATCTTTTAGATTTAGCCAAATCTTTTTGCATATTTGAAGTGTTGTCTACAATACAATTAATAATTAAGTAGACGTGTCCACGAATCGACCAAGTGAATCTTGGATCATTATGGATAGTCATATAAATCATGTTTGGATATGGAGATTTCAAGGAGAAACACATCCCTTGCGAAGTTTATATTTATATATTAACCATGAATTTTTTAAAATGGTATTCAAATCTACAAATATTTGATAAACTAATACAAAGGTAAATGAATATTTACATACTACTTTTCAATTGTTTTGATATATCATGTAGTCCGCATACAACATTCTGTTGTGTTAATTTTCTAAATGTTTAGATTTATGCTATTTATGCTATTGTTACATATATATAATGGATTTAGGAGTGCAAGGCAGGATCAGTCGGATGAACTATAACCTGACCAAAGAAAATATTTTGTTAATCTTTTATACATGTATAACACATTGATAATAAGGAAGTACAATTATTATGAAATCATTCAAACATGACAATCTGCTTTCATTATTATATGTGTCTGAATCATTACATGCAAAGACAAGAAAAAGCTATCCTGACCGATATAATATAGAAATAACATAAGCCACTGTCTAAATCTTAATTCTGTATTTTACATAGCATTATTGTTCCTTGTGCTGCCGTTGTGACTCTCAGTATTAGAGATGATATCTCTGAACTGATATTGATACCCTTACTTAAGTCTCTTTGATAAACTTTACAGCCACTGCATAAGCCTCTCCGCATGTCCATTTGTATGCAGCTGAAGAAAAGAATGTTAATACATAAATCATATATTCAGTTTAGTCATGATAGAGTATGTCTTTGAGAGGAATACAAAGTAAAAATTTCAGTTAAAAATAATGAGACAATAAATGAAATATTAAATTCATGTGGATACGAACACCAGCATATGATCGACTTGTTTTCAGAGACATGGTTTGTAGCTATACTGTGCTCGCTAATGTTGAATGTGTTTATTGTGTTTGGTCCTAAATTATATGACAAAATTTTCTTATCTTGATAACCTACAAATATGCTCTAACCTGTGGAACATTAAGTGAAAACTATGGCGAACTATATTACAAGTGTTCTTATTTGTTTTCTTTGCGTAAATCTTTCGGTGTTCATATTGTCATCCGCTGTAGATGAAAGTGAATTGCCGACAGTAAGTACAAAGAATATAACAGCGCACTACTGTCCGTTTCCGTGCACTGTGGGTAATGAGACGTCATGTTATCCTACTCCATGTCCACCACCACCTTGCCTTGATCCGGCAAGGCACAAACCGACAGACTGCTGCGTGTACTGTCCTCATGGTAAGATTATTTTTATTTGGTTAGATTAAATGTTATTTCGACATACTATCGCAAGTAGTCTGGATTTAGTACCAGTATATTGTTCTAAGACATTCTGGACAGTTAATTGAAAAAAATCCGGCTCCACACGAATCAAAAGCAGTGGATAAATGAATCGCACGCATTTTGTTCTGTTAAATCGTCAAACAGAAAGTTCTTCACATCCGGTAATCGCGACCTCTGTATTGATCCTCTGTGAGTCGACTCTAATGATGAAACATTAGCACTCTATGAAATACAATGGAGTGCCTAATTCTAATTTCTGCTGATGTTTTTCACTGTTCATTTCGACCCGATATCAATATTAAATGAGAGAAAAATTAGTACTTGCTAGGCCATCTGCTTGAATTTTAGAATTTTCGGCTTATGCAGATTTAAGAAACAATCAATACCAGTATATATCGCAACTAACCGTTTTCTCGTGATATATTGTTTCATCCTGATCACATACACTTATCGATGTCTTATTTTGTTATTGAGATTCCACTCTATGTGTTAACATGCAGTGGCAGATATGTGTACGACATGTAAGGTTCAGAAGTTAAATGTTTTCTATCTCAGAAATGCGTGGATCTGTCCCTGAATATGCAGTTATAACTCTTTTATGCAAAAGAGAAGAAAGTGTCATCTAACTAAATGATCATGTGAAAAGCATCGATCTCCTAACACGACGGATAACATATATATACTGCTATGTATGGGCTCGACTGAAAAAGGTATACGTGATAATGATCGGCCAGGGCTACCCAGTGTCCTGCAACGCCAATCTCTTTGTCATATCAATGAATATAAGGAACGATACTCCGTGAAAAGAAAATTGTTAAAATACAATTATTTTGTTTTCGACATGATGAACGTTAAAAACCTCTTCTATGTAAAATGGAACTAACTTCAATTTCATATAGTTAGAATATACTTTGACATACATACTATAACTTCAGGTCCGAACTGCAGAGGTCCTGATGGGCGTCTTATACCCTGGCATCATTGGGAAATAGTTCACGGGAAAAACTGTACATGCAAATATTTTACACAGAATGCTATATGTGTGTGAAATGTACTTAATTTCATGTATGTTCCTTGACAAAATAAACACGTTCCTGCGAACAATAATTTTGTGCGGACATTTGTCAATTGGCATCATTATGAAAAGTCAGACTCAACACTTTAAAGTCTTTTCTAACTTAAAATGGCTATCAAAAAAGATATGATGCTTTTATTTATGATAGCAAATAGCATACAAATTTGTCCTTAACTGAACACTTCGGACATTCGGATTATTAAAATGACAGTAGAAACGATACAAACTTTATAAACTAGAAGATGTTTTTGCAGAAAAGCGCACGTCTCCCACTTAGCATAGTAGTAATAGACATGAAGTCATTAGGGGACAGGAGCGAAAGTCAAAGAGACACTGATGGTTGGCTGCAGTGGGGATCATTTACTCAGCATGTCCAATCATCCTATGAAGTTTAGACATTTTGGGTCTAGAGTTTCGCAAGATATTGATTGGAAAGGCTTTTCCATGTTCAGGCCCCTTTGACCTTAATCTTTGCCCGAGTGACCCCACAATCAATAAGGGTCAATTACTCCTATCAGCTTATGAAGTTTCAAGGTTCTGGGTCAAATGGCTATGAAGTTTTTGATCGGAAATGGTTTTCCATATTCTGGCCCCTGTGACCTTGACCTTTAATCAAATAACCAAAAAAATCAATACGGGTCATCTACTCTGCACGTCCACTCATCTTATGAAATTTCAACATTTTAGGTCAAGTGGGTATTAAGTTATTGATCGGAAACGGTTTCCAAGTTCAGGCCCCTGTGGCCTTTGATCAAGTAACCCCAAAACAAAAGGGATCATCTACTCTGTCAGCCCTATCATCCTATCAAGCCTGAAGGTTCTAGGTCAAATGGTTCTCCAGTTATTGACCGATAATGAAGTGTGACCTTGACCTTTCTTTGAGTGACCCTAAATTGTAGGGGTCATCTACTATGTAAGTCCTAGAGAGTTTGAAGGTGTATGAAGGTTCTTGGTCAAATGGTTCTCAAGTTATTAATCAGAAATGGTGACCTTAACCATTAATAGAGTGACCCCAAAATCAACAACGGTCATTTTCTCTTCATGTCCAATCATTGGAACTTTCAACATTCTAGGACAAGTGGTTCTCAAATTATTGATCTGAAATGGTTTCCCATGTTCAGGCCCCTGTTACCTTGACCTTTGACAGAGTTACCCCAAAAGCAATAGGGTTCGTCTACTCTATAAACCCTACCAACCTATGAAGTTTGCAGGTTCTAGATCAAATGGTTCTCCAATATTGATCAGAAATAGTTTTCCATGTTCTGGCCCCTGTGACCTTGACCTTGAATAAAGTGACCCCATAATCAGTAAGGGTCATTTACACTGCATATCCAATCATCCCATGATGTTTCAACATTCTGGATCAAGTGGTTCTCAAGTTATTGATCGGAAACGGTTTCCATGTTCAGACCCATGTCACCTTGACCTTTGATCAAGAAATCCTCAAACAATAGGGATCATCTACTCTGTAAGTCCTATCATCCTATGAAGTTTGAAGGTTCCTGGTCAAATGATTCTCAAATTATTGATCTGAAACGGTTTTCCATGTCCTGGCCCCTGTGACATTGACCTCAAATAGAGTTACCCCAAAATCAAAAGGGGTCATTAACTCTGTATGGCCAATCATCCTATGAACTTTCAACATTCTGAGTCAAGTGGTTCTCAAGTTATTGATCGGAAACGGTTTTCCATGTTCAGGCTCCTATGACCTTGACCTTTGATGGAGTGACCCTAAAAGCAATAAGGGTCACTTGCATAGCATATCCAAACAATAGGGATCATCTACTCTGTAAGTCCTATCATTCTATGAAGTTTGAAGGTTCTTGGTCAAATGGTTCTCAAATTATTGATCTGAAACGGTTTTCCATGTCCTGGCCCCTGTGACATTGACCTCAAATAGAGTTACCCCAAAATCAAAAGGGGTCATTTACTCTGTATGGCCAATCATCCTATGAACTTTCAACATCCTGGGTCAAGTGGTTCTATTGATCGGAAATTGTTTCCATGTTCAGGCCCTGTGACCTTGACCTTTGATGGAATGACCCCAAAAAAACAAGAGGGGTCGTCTACTCCATAAGCCATACCACTCTATGAGGTTTGAAGGGTTTAGGGGAAGATATAATAAATATATTGTAAAAAGGTTACAAACGTATGCATCAAAAGTGGCTTTATTGCCTCACCAGAAGTGAGATGTACATAAAAATTGGTTAAAAGCTTCCGCATCACGGTATCACTATACTTTATACACATGTATGGCACAAAGATATCGATACGACAAAAAAGTCCCAAAAACGGCTTTGACAAATAGGCTGACGTCAAGTATGAATACCTGAACAATATTATCACTAAATTGACGTATGGCGCTTTTTGAAATTCTGTTCGCTTACCTTAATGTTTACGTGTCGAGCATAAATGTATACGCTAGATAACTGTGTAGGCTGTACATCAGTGGGGGACATTAACGACAAAGATACGTGATAAAGCGAGTGCAAAACAGAACATCAACTACTTATTTCATATTCTAGTAGATAGTCGATCGGAATTTTGTCATTGTTGTATTTAAACAATATTATACTCACAGCATTGTTGTCAGGTAAAATATAACTATGTTTAAATACAGAATCAAGAGAATTAAGCATACCCTTACGAAATGGTCAAAAAGATGAAAACATGCCGCGAATATGCCGCGAACATTCCTATTCGCAGGAAATATTCGCGGGGTATTCGCTGCTACCCGCGATGATGCCGTGATAATTTGATACTAGTTCGCGGGATATTCGCAGGAAGACCAATGATCACGGTTTATTCGCGAGAAGAACTTAGAAGATTGTAATCTTTGGTAAAATGTTCATGAAGAGCTTTGATAATAGCAGGTAATTGTAGATCAATCAATTAATTTGTAACATTATCTGTGAGGTCACAGTAGGAGTCTGATAAGTTAATAACAACCAGATATTTTGTTCTTGCCTACCTATCGGGGAAAGTAAACATTTATCCAAGCACGCGCCGGGGATAGATATTCCTGTCTTTCCCTAGGGAAAAACCTTGTCTAAAATAGCGTGCACTAAGGTGACGTCACATAGTACTGGTACCATTGTGACGTCATAAACTTTATAAATAATGTCAGGAAATACCAAAAACCTATTTGTCTCAACGATCTATTTTGAACATGATAGGCAAGAAAAATGATCTAACATGTCTGCCTGTGTAAGACAGCTGTTTTCCCTACCCTCGGGACAGCATGGATAAAAAACCTCGCTAACGCTCGGTTTTCCATTCCACACTGTCCCTCGGGTAGGGAAAACCCCGTCTTACACAGGCAGGCATGTAAGATCCTTATAGACATGTTTAGAGGGAAATTTGTATGTATTACAAACATTTTGATGTTCTTAGAGGATGATAGGAACATATTCTTATTTGTGGTAAGTCAGAATATTTATCTTTAATATCTATACTCATATGTCTGAATAAACATGAGGAATTTTGAAAATGAAATAGATGCTTAAGCTAATCAAATTATGTAAAAGCAAATATAAAAATGACATTTTTAGCTTCCTAAGTTTTATGTGTAAGATGTAAAAGTAAAACTGACTATGACAGATTTGTAGTCATACATATAATTCATAAGCAGTTAGAAGGAAAAAACATTGGAATGAAATTCATACATGCACTGAGACACAGTTTTTAAATTGCAATTAACAGCTAAAATTCATACTTATTTTATCATTAAAATCCAAAATATACCAAGTACCATAATATGAAATGTTCCGAGACATTGACAATTTGACTTTGTTCAGCCTCAGCACTTGAGTTTATTGAATCAATTTATGTTCCTGGTTCCTATTAATATATTTGTTTTTGCACTTTTTCTGTACAAGCTATTTTGTGGGCAATTTCTGGCTAGGTTTTGCTGATGGTAGTCATGTGTCTCAACTAGTTCGCGGCATATTTGCAGCACCTAGTTTGCGGGATGATCGCAGCAACTTGTTCGCTGGAAGCTCACAGCTACTTGTTCGCTGGAAGTTCGCGGAAAGTTGTTCGGGACAAATCTGATTTGCATGTGAAAAGTGAACACCACACGAATATCCCGCGATCATTGTATCTATGTCATCGTAAATGTTCGCAGCATGTTCAACTGATATTCGCGGCATGATTGCAACAAGTGTTCGCGCCAAACTATTATATTTCCGCAAAGGTAGTCAGTTTGGTTGGCCGGTAGGAAAGTTTAAACAACTCATAATTAAAGATTCTTGCCTACCTAGCGGGGAAAGTATAGCCTACATTTGTCCGAGCACGCGCCAGGGATAGATATTCCTGTCTTTCCCTAGGGAAAAACCTTGTCTAAAATAGCGTGCACTTAGGTGACGTCACATAGTACTGGTACTATTTTGACGTCATAAACTATATAAATAATGTCTGGAGATACCTAAATCTATCTGTCTCCACGATCTATTTTGGATGTAGTAGGCAAGAAAAATGATCTAACATGTCTGTTTGTGTAAGACAATATTTTCCCAACCCTCGGGACAGCTTGGATAAAAAACCTCACTAACGCTCGGTTTTCCATTCCACACTGTCCCTCGGGTAGGGAAAACCCCGTCTTACACAGGCAGGCATGTTAGATCCTTATAGATCTAGTCTAGATAAGCCGCGTTTGGTCCCATAAATCGCGTCAGCGAATTTTGGATGATTGTAAACATATTCTTCACAGTCATATATGTTTCCAGCTCCATAGCTATGTTTCAAGCTAAATAAACATACACCGTGAAGATCGCTACATGAAAAGTTATTTGTTTCATTGGTTAAAAATATCAAAACTTTAAACTTATTTTATGATTCGTTTGCGTATGGAGATTTGAAAGGGAAACGCATCCCTGTATATTTAAATATATTGACCATGATTTATAAAATGCTTTTCAAAGCTATAAACATTCCATAATATATATGTAAATAAATATTTACATAATTTTTTTTAAATGTTTTGATATATTATGTAGTCGTACACAATACCCTGTTCTGTTTTACTTTTGTTTGTGCTATTGTTACATTTATACAATGGATTAAAGAGTGCTGAACAGGAACAGTTGAATGACCTATACTCTGACCAAGGAAAATGTTTTGTGCACCTTATATGTTACACATTGATAAAAAGAATTAAAACATTACAATCTGCTTTAATTATTATGAGACGTCATCATTACATGCAAAAACAAGAATACCCTGTTCACATATGATATAAACATAAAAGGCAGAATATATGCGACTGTCTAAATTTCTACCCTGTATTTTACATAACATTATTTTTTTGCTGCCATTGTGATACCGATATCTCTGAGCTTATTCCGAAATCCAAACTTTAGTCATTATACCTGTTCTCTTTCATAAACTTCACAGCTACTGCACGAGCCTCCCCGCATGTTTCTTTTTATGCAGCTGGAAAGAAGGACGGCAATACTTAAATTATATGTTCAGTTTTAGGTTTGATAGAGTATGCCCTCTTTCAGTTGAAAACAATGAGACAATTAATAAAAGAGTAAGATTAACTTCTTCTGGATACGAACACAAGGCATTTGACTTACTTGTTTTCAGAGGCATGGCTTTGTAGCTACTGTGCTTGCTTAAGTTGAATACATTTATCGTTAACATACACTAGCAATAAAAATGATCAGCCTAAAATTCTTTATCTTGATAACATATAAATATGTTCTTAAACCCAACCTGTGGAACATTAAGTTAAAACAATGGCGAACTATTTTACAAGTGGTCTAGTTTGTTTGCTTTGCGTAAAACTTTTGTTGTTTCGGTTATCAACCGCTGTCGACGAAAGTGAATTATCAACAGTAAGTACAAAGAATGTAACAGCGCACAACTGTCCGTTCCCGTGCACTATGGGGAATGAGACGACATGTTATCCCCCACCGTGTCCACCACCGGGTTGCGTTGATCCAGCAAAGTATAAACCAACAGACTGCTGCGAGTACTGCCCTCATGGTAAGATTCTTTTTTATACTGTCAGATTAATGTTTCGACAGATTTTCAGTTTTATACATCCTTCCAGTGTTTCTGGATTTTGTGCCAGTATATTGGTCTTGGACGTTTTAGACATAACATTCTATGTCTCCAGAGATTAAATATGGAGAATGAATAATCGTCTGTCAAATCGCCACGAAAAAAAAATCTTCACGTCCAGTGATCGGGATCGCGGCCTCTGTAGTGATAGGCCTTAATGAATCGGCTCTAAAGATGAAATATTGGCAGTGTATGAAATACATTGGAGTGGCATTACTTGTTCTCCGCTGTCGTTTCTCAATTTCATTTTGAGCCATTATCAAAACTCAACAAGTGACAAATTTTTTTCAAAAATGTATTTGGTATGCCATCCAGTTGAATTTTAGAATTTTCTGCTAATTCAGATTTAAAAGATAATCAACAACATTATTGGAGCTGACCATTTTCAAGTGAAATTACACGTCATCTCACATCTAAACGTCTATACCTTTGTGTAGATTTCAAAAATACTAGCATATATGGATCTGATTCTAAATATGTAGTAAGCTCTTTATGCAAAAACGACGAAAGTGTTATCAAACTAAATGGTAAACGAAAACACCTTTTACTTTCCTAAAGCGGCGGCACACAATATACACTGGAATATACGGACTCGACTGTAAACGTGGTCGTCGATACCGAATCGTCTTGAAACGCCAATCTCTTTCACCTGCAGAGTTGTCATTTTTGCCATTTCTTCTTCAATGGATATACGGCACGACAACCCCTTGAAATACATTTTTAGAGCAAAATACTTTGATTGCGACATGCTGAACATGGAATAATTCTAAAACGTCAATCAAAACTAATGTTACGTAGTTACTTTGTGATACATACTATGGTTTCAGGTCTGAACTGTAGGGGTCCTGGCGGACGTCTAATACCATGGAACCATTGGGAAATAGTTCACGGGAAAAATTGTACATGCAAATATATAGCACAGAATGCTACATGTGTTTGAAATGTACTAACTTCTTTGTATATTCTTTGACAATTTGAATACATTGAATGAAAATAAATTTTTCAAGGACATTTCCAAGTGGCATCACCATAAAAAGCACGCCTTTTCTAGTTGAAAATGACTGCCTCAAAAGATTGGGTGACATAGAACCTATGCAAATACAACATGTATAAATAAAACCTTAAAATGGGATTTATTTGCTGACCGGAGGAGAGGCCAACGTGGTGCGAAAGTTTTTGAAACCCTTCGCAATGCACTTTTATGCACATGACACAAAAATATCGATACGGCAAAAAAAAAATCAGGCTGTTTGGCAAACAGGTTGACGGCAAGAATCGATAGCTACTTGTGTGAATAACTGAACACAGTCATGCATGACTATCTAAATTGACGTATAGTGTTTTATGAAAGTCTATTCACTAGTTTATTAAGTCTTCGGAAGGGAAGAACTTTTTAATCATATCTAGAAAGTATGTAAACTTATACGTGTTAGGAAAGGTCTTTTAAATCTCTAAAATGTTAAAAACAAAATTGATTTTAATCCTTATAAAAACGATATAGTTACTAAAGGAAGTAAAATGTCTTTTTAAGGCATCACTGCTTGAGGGAACCGTATTTATTGTTTGCGCAAATAAGCGCATTCCCAAATAAAATATGTATTTAAAAAAAGACCTGTGACACGGTTCGCTCAAGCTAGGAATAATATAAATAAATGCAGTAACACATTTTAGTATAGGGGGTTACCCTTTGAGCATAAAATAGATATTAGGAATTCATTTTCTTCCCTGTACATGCCTATATCTTTGTGAAGATATAGTCAGAGATTTCAGATATTGGGCAAACTTCAGAAGGTATAAATGGAACAGTAAATCGTATTGTGTTACTCTCATACAGTCATTGTTTCTGTACTTCATTTACACAAATGAAACAAATATCACAAACATTTCACGTGAATCCGCTTGAATCTGAAAATTATTTAGGAACCCGTCTCTTTATTCGAATGTCCTCTATTGATATTCATGTATATAATATATATTGTATTTGCTATCTGAAAGGCTTCCTTAAATCATCTGGAAATACATGTTTCTCTTCTTTATTAAAACTGACAAAATACCGCCACCTCCTCTACTTATTATATGCACAAAATATAAATGTCAGAACCATTCATTTTAATGTTTAGTTTTGTTTCAAAGTTTATTCTCATATTTTACATCAATTGTAAGTACCAATCGGAAAAAACAGAGATTTTTTTAACTGCAAAACAAATGTCATTCTCACATCATTACATACAAAAGAAAACAAGAAAAAAAAACATTCTGATCACATTCAACAGAAAATGCAAAATATTGAAACTGACTACAATTTAATAAATATGAATTTTATATAATACTATTTCTTGTTGGGCTGCCATGTTGACACCCATTTTAGAGATGCTAGTTTTCTCTTGAAACTGAAATCCATACTTTAGTTACTGTAACAGTTCTCTTTGATAAATTTTACAGCTGCTGCATGTGCTTCCCCGCATGTCTCTTTGTACGCAACTGAAAAAGAATACTGGTAATCTTAATGTGTGAACTAGTAATAGAAAGACCATTGAAACTCGAGGGTAAACGATTTGTACGAGGGGGTATAGCCCCCGAGTATAAATCGTTTACCCGATAGTTTTAATGTTCTTTCTGTTTTGTATCATAGCCATCCATATATGGTAGTTGTAGGCGTTCCACATTGCCATATACAGCAGTTCAGTGAGTACTTAAATCCTTGCTTTACAAATGTGTAAAGCCCAGGTAAAATAAACCAATGCCAGAGCAGAAAATCAATAAAATACACTTCGCTGTCTGCTGTTCCAGACACGCTGGCATACTTTCCTATCCAACAGTGCGGTAACTAGCGTGCGGGTATTAAATACCTGCACACTTTTAGTTACCGCACCCTGTACTCAGTGTATTCGAATTACCTGCACCAAATTTGTTAAGAAAAAACACCGAGCTATGATACAATATATAGTTTTAGTTGTTAGAATTTGTCTTTTAGTAGAATAAATTGTCAAAGTTTTAGCTGAAAAAAAAAAGAAACTGTCAATCAAAGATACAATTCATTTGGGTACGGATTCACGTCTTTACCAAAGTTCCACAAGGCTTTCAACTTTATGTCAAAAGCCGACAAAGTAGATATTCAAATAGAGAACATGCATATTTCAATGGTTAAAAATATTACTTTCAAAATTACAGAGGGAGGAATTTAAAACATTGGATTCGATAATATTTTCTACTAAGTTAATCAACACTCAAACCTATGGCAAATATATGGGAAGAAAAATATAGAAGATTGGGTTTAACGTGAAAAATAAGTTAGTATTTTATGTTCAAAACAAAAGATGTAGAAGCATCAATTGAAACACAAGCATTGTGACCGTCTTAATGCTAAGTGTTTAATACTGGTTCCTCCTCGCGTGTATCGGTGCTATACACCGGGCACGTTAAAGAACCAGACTGTCTATTCGCAAAGAGCTAGGCTAAGTTAGCCGGGCCAGCCTGTATCTAAGGATTTCTCTCTTGTTCTGGGAGCTTTATCTCACTCTGTCCCTCTGGTCAGATCACTCCGTGTCTGTACTAGTAGAGGATGACTTTCGCGCCCTGTGTGGCTGCGTTTGCTATATGCAAAGCGACTTTGAACGTGTTTATCATTAAAAGGGCGCTATATCAATCTGGTATAATGATAATAATAATACAATGTAATAACAATAATAATACAGTACCGGGAAGGCTCCAAAAGGCGTGAGGTACACCTTTTATTGTGTTAAGCTCAACTTTTACTCCAGCTTCCTTTAATTTCTCATAGTACTCTAAAATAGAAAGGAAAATAAAGAAACATAAATCGGGTAGAAATACATACAGAAAGATATAACCACATTTATATAAATTGTTAGTGACTATAGCCATATTTCAGACTTCGTACATACGTAGTGAGTAGAATTTCTGTACATGCTTACATGCTATAATTGAACCTTTTTGGGAAATTATGTGGCTTTTTGAAATTCCAAAAATCTACATAGAACAAACGGCCATTGATATCAAGTATTTACTTAAATTCACAAAAATGAATATATAAGAACAGACCGTAACATCCGTCTCGGAGGGGATCGAGATCAGCAACAATGATCTGTGTCGGCGGGAGGTATGAAAAATCTTTGTTCAATATCACAGAGGCTCTTGGATTGCTTTTATCTGCTTCAGTAATATACTGGTCTACGAACCTAAATTTGGATACAGACAACAATTATACAAAAAATGCAAAACAAAGCAAAACGAACAAAAACAACAACAACAACAATACAAAAAAATCAAAAACAACAATACATCACTAAAATTAAAATAAAGTATTCAATTTTTGATGAATGTGGTGACAAGGTATAAAAGTATACGAGTATATGCGTTTAAAGTTTAGGTATATGATACCAATCAGATATTCTGCTGTCTGACGAAAAGTAAAACAAAATCGCACGTTGCCGCAAAGGGACGGGTTAAAGCAGGCCTAGTTTGCAAAGGATTGAATTCTGGTTTACATAATGGGTAAACATGAACATTTGTGTAAGGAAAATATGTTGCTGATATGCGTCTTATTAAATTATGACATTGATAGTAGGAAGTGAACTGTGCTGTTGTATATAGCACTGAACATTAATCTGTGTTGATATGACTGTCCTGAATTAAACTATATTTTAACACCATTTCAGTTGTATATTCCTTTTAAAACATCCTTTCTGATCGCATGCATTGCTTGAAACATTCAGTTATACCTTTAATACATACAGTTTGTAAGACGATATTTCACATGGTTTTACCTTGTACTGACTGGATTGCTAGACACACTCCTTTTTTCTTTATTTAGTGAGCACACATGAACATTTAGTTAAGGAAAATGTGAACTGATATGATAAGTAAATGTGCAGTAATATATTACTGAGCTCTAATGGGTTATATATGACCGTCCGATAAAATAAATCAGTCTTTTGAATGTCAAGTTCCTTCAAAATATATTCTCCAGCTGAAGCATTGAGCCGACGTTAGTCATTATTATTTAATTAAACAAAAGACAAACGCCATAGATATTACAATTGGGTCAGAAACTTAGACCGTTTTGACTTCGGTATTTTTTGTATGATGAACGTTTTGCTATAGTTGGTATGAAAGTGCGAGGTCAACATTTCTGATAAATAAACTGCCCTCATCGGAAGAATCACAATGAAAATAGACAATACGCGTAGAAACAGTGAAACAAGAGCCCCGCAATGCGGAGCAATATATACCCAAAGGTATGACCTTTGACCCCTTCGTGTGGCCTTAACCTTGAAGCAAGTCATCCGAAACATATACTCTACACGTCGTCTTGGTGTGGTGAACATTTATGTCAAATTTCTTTAAAATCCTTCAAGCAGTTCAAGAGTTACAGAGCGGACGCGAAATAGTCATGTGACCTTTGATCTTGAAGCGAGCTTTCCAAAACATGCGCTCTGCACATCGTCTCAATGTGGTGAACATTTATGTCAAGTGTCTATGAAATCCTTCAAGAGATTCAAGAGTACAGAGCGGACACGAAACTGCTAATGGACGGACAGACGGACGGATAGACAGACGGACACCGGCGTCATAACATTATCCTTTCGGGCATATAATAATCAGTTTGACTTTAAACATTTTCCATTTCCATATTTTCATATATTCATGAATGTGCAGGGAGGGGATAAAGCAGTGCAGTATGTGGTAACTATAGTATTGTACCCACCATTCCCAGATTGGCTTTGATAGTACAGGGCCGTCCTCAAATTCTTTAAGTGAGGGAAAATCGGCCGCGTAACTTACACTCGGATAAACTAAAACCTGAAATGATAAACCCAAAATAAAAATTCTTACCAATCTAATACTTCCTTTGACACAATAGGCCCGTCGCGAAACTCTTCTACTGAAGGGTGTTTGAAATACATGCTCACATTAGGATATATCAGAACCTGTCAATATTCATCTTATGTACACCAGCATGCAATGGATGGTAAGCATGTATCAAATATATTTCTATTTTAAGTTTAAGAAACGATTTTGATTCCATGCGTATAGATTTTAATTCTTATACTGGCAATTATTTTCTAACGCATTTCAATAGAAAAAAAGAGAAAATGAAATATGCATGTAAATATTACATCTGTCATTTAAACTGGACACTAACAAGGATACTCAGCACATTTTTACATCACATACTGAATAATATACAAGTATAAATTGTATATGGCCATGTTTATTATACATACAGCAAAATCGACCTTATTTTTAGCCTCATGACATACTATTGCAGACAACTTTCCCCCAGCACTGTCACCAGACACTCCAAGTTTACTGTTGGAATTCCCACCTTAAAGAATAACATTAAAAGAGGCATTCTACTAATAAAAAAATCATATATATTAAAAGATACGTCCGAAGCATAGAACGCAACCTAATAAAAATATCAGAAACGGTTTGACCTTATCTATTAAGGACTGGAAATGAGATGTGCAACACCCGCACTGGCTTTAGGAAATGTTTATTACACAGATATATTAAAATATGGTTACACTTAATAACTTTTACGGCGAAGCAATCAGTCTATTCAAAGTTAACCATGTATTAAGGTATATATTTAGGACGATTGTCACTTTTTAGCGAATTATTACACGTTGTTGAGTTTATTATCAGGCATCTGTATTGGAAATCTGCATGCAATTTTATTATAATATAGTGTAACATAACGCGCTTCACTATTCAAAATAAAAAAACGTACCAATAGTTGTCTTGTTAGCCGCGACCCACTTTAGTGCACACGTTGAATCGTCTACGTTTGCAGGAAATTTGTGCTCGGGAGCAAGTCGGTACTCCACATTTACAACAATACATGGTGTGTCTCTAAAAATAAAATCAAAGGCCTGAAGGGCCTGAGAGTCGGCTAATGATTGATGTACTGGTAGTATAGTCTACCAGTTTCAGTTTGTTTTTAGTTTCTTTTTTTCCCAACAGAACAGAGATTTTGTTACAATAGATGAAATGGACATTCAATCGATGCCTAGTAAGACTTTGATTGACATTATACAAGTATTTAAACCCAATATATTTCTCTAAAATTGAAGAGTGGTTCGCAAAAATAAAAATGTTGAAAGTACAAACTACAATTGGACAGCTGACACTAAGATACTGTCCATGACTAAATATATTTTTCCAGTAAACATTTGCCTCCGGCATTACCAAAACAGGCAATTATCGGCTGGTATATATTCGCACATATGACAATTTATATATTGAAATTTTATAGCGCGGATTGCCATATACAGTTTGTAACGGATGGACGACAGAACTGTTCAGATATTTTACAGATAACGGGCCTGGCGATAACCGTGTCATACTTTAGGTATTATTCAATCGTATCATAAGTGATGTGAATTTAAAGTATACTTACTTTTGCGTTTAAAGATATGTAAATGTTGCTGAGTGTCAATATATAGTGTCATGAATGTTTACACTGACAGGAAAATTGCGCATTGGAAACGTAGGGAAGTTACTCGGACTAGCTACCAATTTCGGAAAAGAAAACCGACATTAATAAATGCAGTTCTTTTTTTAGTTAAAACCATCATTTATTCTATTTCAGACCTGTTAACCTCTTCAAAACCATGTCAGAAGTCCCCAAGTCCATGCACTTTCAATTATTCATTTTGATTCATGTAGACAGACATGAATGTTAAAATTTCATAACATAGCTCGATATTAACCCAAATATTATATCCGGATACGTACACTTTTCTTAATACCCCCAAAATCTCCAGTTTCAACAATATGTTTTACAAATTGTGATGATACGAAGACAGTTAAGCAGCAATTGGCAGTATCTGACATTGAAGTTTACGGTGAAATTACCTCTTATTTAAATCATTTCATAAAAAAGTTGTTTCGTTTCGTCAAAGCAGTCTAACATAGACGATCTACTTTCGATTTCGAAAACTACAAGAAAATACAATTTAATGTTTCGCCGATTGTTTATTTCTTGAAAAATAAGAAATAAAATCATTTTTAAGATCAGTAGTAATTAAACAAACCAGTAAGAGCTTCTTCTCCCGATAATTTATCCGCTTACTGACTGCAAAAGTCAACCCATGTGTCATCATGAATGGGTGACGGTTTCATTTTTTGCGACCTGAATCGTAAGTAAATTATCCGAACCAGTCAAAATTCCAGAAAGGTTACGATTTAGAACGAAGTTATAGACGTTACTCGTGATTTTGCATAATTTTTATCTGGCCTATCTTCGTAGTATTTTTTTCGGTAAACCGAGTCCGTATTTTCAAACGCAAAATCGTAGAAGCGTTGTTATAAACAGGTCACGTGTATTCGCCGACAAGTGCCCAGAATGTAGTTTGGATTCATCCGTGAAGTCTCGCGGAAGAATTAACGTACTGCACATATCTTATTCGGGTCATTTAAAATGAAGCTGTCATAATTTAATTTCATCGATGTGGTAAACTCTTTGATAAGAGACATTTCAATGCTTTCAGAGGTACCCGACTCAATAAAATACTAGCAGTATGTTCTGGAACTATATTTTGTCTTTCGCTGGATGTTCGCAAGCTTGGTAAGCCTGCGCAATTCATGAAATGCACAGCGCAATAAATTTGTTATTTGCGCAATGATTTTAAAGATTATTTTTTGAAACGGACAGGGTAACAAATGGATAATTTGGCTAATAAGTTAATATGCAGTTTTTATTTGAATTTGTGAACATTATATTTGCTATTTTGTGACAAAAGGGCATAAAATTAGTCACCATAATCATATGCGCAAATGTATTACCAAATCCCGCAGATTCGTTATGCGTGTTTATGCTTAATGAGTTACCGCGGAAGAAAATACGTGGCTTTATTCGAGTATTGCACAATTACACTTCATAAATTTGACAGATTGCATCGTATATTGGTCATAGCAAATGGGATTGACATAACTGAACTTCATCCGATCAATGAACTCTTTGAAATTAAAGACAATCTAATGGAACTACATCAATTCGCTGTGTTGTGAGGCCATTTAATGTGAATGAGAAATCGGGCGATAGCAAGGACTCGTCAAACGCTTTCAGCGTTTAGCCGACTCAAAAATACAATTCATAATATTTCTTTCTTTTACTCTGTTTGAAAGCATATGCACATTTCAGTTCATTGCGGATGCATTGTTTTTTTTATTAACAATGATTAAAGTAGCCTAACAGAATATCTGTTGACATGACATTCAGAGAAAGCGCTTCCTTGCACACCGTACTGGCGTTTCCTGCGATTTCCCATGCCGACAATACCGATCTGGCATCCCAATGCCAAATGACTCTCGTGCTGGAAATGACAACCAGCGATTGGTACTGATTATATATCATTTAATGTATTCTATTCAGAATAATTTATATTACGAAAAAAAAAATAAAGTTTAAAACTAAACTGGAACTTTGTTGTTGTGTGTCATTTAAACGTTCCGCGCTTTGTTTAAATATACGCTGCTGTAAAAAGAGTGCTGCAAAGACTACAAAGAAATTGTTTTGTTTTATAATTTACAAAATGTGATATGCAAGAAAAATAATATATTCTGGTTGTAAATGCAGATGTTGTTGTGTGTAATTTAAACGTGACATCATTTCTCATAACGGATAAAACTGTATCTACAACCAATGACAGATTTTATAATCTAACGGAAATTACAGATTATTATTACGGGGCGGCTACGTTAAACGAAGAAATGCTTATTACCAAATGTGCTTAAAAGCCATAGTTACGTTAAAAGAAAATATGTTACTTATATAACTTACATGACCTGTTTTTGTATGCTTCATTCTCATTGTTCACGAATGTCTTTGAATGTTTATGATTCTCATTTGGAGCAGTAAACCTTTTTCACTTGTAATCCTCATAAGCACATGAGTTACAATTAGTTTCTATTCAGTGACTTATTAGTTTAACATATATCTACCTTGCAATTATTTTGCAGACGGTTGCATGTGTTTGACGGCATCCAACGGTATTTCCTCCACCGTGGTAATACACGACTATGCCAGGTGCTGCCAATTGTTCACAAGACGAGGGTTTGTAAACAGTTACTGGAATTCCATCTACAAAAATGAAATAAAACATAAAAATGTCGTCATCACCGAAGGCTAAATGCAGCAACAAATTCCATCCAAATTAGTTTTTTAATCTGAAAAGCACGATCTTGTAACCGCATATAATTATGGTACTCCTCGGTGTCCCCTTAATTCATGTTTGGTGTTTTTAAACTATCCAAAATTCCATTCCGGTGATATTCTTACCTTTACAATGCGGCGATGGAACGATAAATTCCTTTTCTGTTCCTTCAAGGTTAATGGATCCACCGTATTTTAAGGCAGCAGCTATGCTTTGTTTCCTAGCTTCTTCTACACCTACTTCGTAATACGGCTGTACATTATCCGCTAGCCTCGCTTTGAAAAAATCTATTGTTTCTGGATGAACGTAATACTTTTTAAGAAATTCCTCAAAGTTGAACGACATTTTGATGTTGTCAGTTTAAGCTTTAACGCAAAGCTAGACACATGTGTTAATATAAATACGCGTGTTAAAATTTTTATCAGTGGTCAGGATACACCTGTTTACTTAAACTTATGCGGAAGCATACATATAACTGATATGACACTACTTTAATGATTTAAGATGTGTCTATATTAAACTATGCACATGAAGATTAGATATGTAAAGAGGTTTCAACATTAAAGTTTGAATGCTAGTGTGACGTAGCAAGTTCAAATATTTACATGAATATTTATGCTCACTATCACAAAAGTATCATCCATTATTTGATAAAAGTTTGAAAGTTTATTTTAGTCTCGAGCTTAAAAAACTGAAATACAACACAACTTGCATTAAGAGACTGCCAAACGAACACCAAAGGAACACCAAAGGGAGGGAACAGAAATGGTCTCCTAATACAACATAAACACAAAATGGAACTGAAAAGCGGTCTCTTAATGCAAGCGCTCTCCTAGTGCACATGGCCCCTTGAGCAAGTTTGACTTTACATGGAAATACTACTTTATGTGAAAAATTTAAATCGTTTATACGGTCAAAATTCGATAGGACTTAACGTACGAAACATTTTGTGACAATTATAGGCATTTATGTACTATCTTGTCCCAAGAATAACACAAAACTATTAGATTAATAACGCCCTGGGTAACGACTGTCAGAACGCCACACTTTGATAATATCATAGATTAGAGCACTAAGTGTCACTCTTTAAGTGATTTAATTAAAAAAATCTTTTAATGATACCAAATGATACTAGTACTTACTTGTTTTGAATACCAGTTACAACAAGTTAAAGCATACCAAAAGTTCCTTCTAGGGCACATCTATATAAAAATAAAATGACCATTTTGTAAAATTTTGGTTGCAATGTCTGTTTTATACTGCCAAAAAATACCAGGTAAGTATTTACGCTAGTTATTTACATAAATTGTTAAATCCAACAACAAATTATTATTAAATCAGTTACCTCTTTCAGTAGAGTAAATACGGCAATAAGACATTGACCTGGTTAATGTATTATGATTCGATGTGTGAATTCTTGCACATAATTAGAGGGTCACAATGGGGTTTGTTTTCACATATCAACCATGCATTTGAAGGTAACGATAATATTTGGTTGTTTACATTTAAATTTGCTGATATATGTCTATCTAGTGAATGTACATATGTTATGTTCAGGAGGAAATAAAAGAATCAATTAATCATCCTCGGGTTTAGTATTGTGTAAGTCGCCTGAATTGAGAAAGAATAGTTTAACGTCAGAGGTTATTTCTAAGGTCACGGAGTTTCATTGGCCAGCTTGTAATTACAATAGCTTTCGGCATCAGTAACTCAGTCAAGTGTGACTTATTGAATTAAGATATTCCTTCTCAAGAGAAAGAATAATAATTTATATGTTCAGTCGGGGAAATAACATTATATTCATTAAAAAATTATGGTCTTGTGTTTTTTAGTTGATATCATTTTTATCTATCTTTTTTGTCAAGTTACATTAATAGAATATCTCAAATACGGTACGAGAATTTTAAATAAAACTTTGCAAGATTATAATAGAGACATTTATTTAGTATCTGTGTACATAAAACACGAATTTCTTGCGTGTCAAACTCTTAGGAAGCCCGCGATTGTCGTTATTTTTAGAATGGCCCTCGTAAGTAACGCTAATAATAAATAAATAACGACGAAATAATCGAACAATTATTTATCGTTCTTTAAATCCGCTCTACCTGCTTTACAAGTTATAAAGGTAATAATTACAAACAAGCTATGTAATTTGAGACGGTAAGATTGACATATGATCCTACAAAAAAATGTCAACAATGAAATACGTGTCATAACTATCGACATACTGTAATCATAATGAAATGTTAGCATGGAATCACGATAGTGAGTTTATAGCAACTATTGACAAGGAAGTCAGGATGAGAAAACGAAGGTTTGTGTTCTTTTTTTTTTCCAACTATATTTCGGCGTATTAGAAATATCTCGAGTTTTGATATTTTGTAAAACTGCTTTCTGCATTTGTATTGTTTACAATCAATTTAATGATTAACACTACACATAAATAAATGAGGGTTTCTTTAAAATGTCACTTAACATATTTAGATGCGTCTATAAACAGACGATAAAGGTAAGCTAATAAGTAAACTGACACTGTGATACCGATGCATCTATACACAGATTATAAAGGTAAAATAAGTAAACTTACACTGTGGGTACCCTTTCTCATTCGGTTTGTTAGGATAGCATAATTCTGATATTTCACACTTGTTATCTTTCTTAACCTTGACCGCATCTGCATTTCATCGTTCGGAATTTCATAATTAGCTAAATCACTTAATTTTGTAATATCTCAAACCAGCTATTGAACATGATTTAAAAGGCATACACAATCAACGGTATTGTTTTGACAACCATTTTGTATATGAAGGCTAATTTGAATATTGAATACGTAAAGAACTACAAGGAATTTAATGTGGCGTAATGAGGCATGGTGTTCTTAGGTATTGCCGACAGACGTTTGTGACACTATGATTTTCTTGGAGGAACGTTCAAAAAGTACTTTGAATATGGAATATATATATTTTTTTTCAATATATATATATGAATTTTGTGCACAGTTTTTGTTTTCTAAAATTTTCAAAGTTTCAAACTTGTTTTTTTATCTACCAAATTCGTAAAAGAGCTTTCTTCTGTATTGCAACATCATGGGTCTATGTTATACGGCGATTTACATATCTCCATATCTGTAAGACGAATCATCGTGGATATTAAATATATATTGAATCGTGTCTGTTTGTGAGACAAAATGTAATTTTACGTCATGTAATACTTGGGAATGAAAAATTGACCTATTTCGAAATTATGGTATGTCTACAAGAAATTATTATTGTGTATAGGCTAATATACGAGGAATCTTTCAAAATATCTGCCACACTTAATTTACCCATCATACAAAACATTTTTACTATGATAAAACAATTCAGTAAAGTAAGAACTGACTTTTAAGATCGGTCGTAGAAAATAGCGGTGTGCCGTAACCATGGAAACGGCTACAGAAGCTGGTAATCGCGGAAACTCAAAAAACTTTCTTGTGTCATATTTCAAAAGGTAATAGTATTAGAAATTTGATTTTTTTCATATTTTCATTAAGTTATGAATACCGATTGTTTGCAGTGATTATATTCTAAATATCTTATTAAATTTCTTAATTGTCGCCAGCACGTGCAATTTTAGTAATTAGCACGTGTATTCAGTTGTGAACCAAGAAGATGCCTCTTTTAATCAGAAGATGTTTTTTAGACTTAATTACAACTGTTGCTGATTTTTGGCTCTAAAATATTGTATAATACGCATGCAATTTAAATTCTAAAAATTTTGATACGTCAATTTAACATCATTTTATATATTAATGCAGCGGATTGCATGCCATATAGGCTATTAATTCGCTTCCTTTTTTCAATACATATGGACAATGAAGTTAATTAATAACGCGTTAAATATCGGCTACGAATATTTAATGTATATTATATGAAAAACAACAAAGTTTATTTAATTATTTGTTGGAAAAGATTAGGATAAATTGTTTTTGTGACATTGCCTTTTGTTAGCTGTCCCTTTTCCGTTGATATTTTTATTATTACTGTTACGAAGTCAAATATTTTAGGCTTGATACTTCTATCACTTTAATAATTAATTATATTACCGGACTTCTCTCCATAATTCAGCGGAACCATAATGGGAGTAAACTAGGCATAGAGTAAAGACTTCCAGTGTGTGTAGAGCGGTTCTATCAAAGTGATGCTTATGTTCATATGGAAAGAATGTACGATAAAATTTGCGAAAAAATAATAATGCTTTGCGTATTTTTTATTTTTGGGGTGGGTCACTTATTGTACTCTGTTGAAATCTCGTATTATGCAATAAACTTCCCAGATATCATCACCATTTGTATGTTATCAAGTACACTTCATATTTTGTATATAGCCCGGATGGAAAAATCAAAGGAAAATACGATGTTTTTGAAAGAGTATGTCTGTATTTCTTTCATGCAAATTTGTAGTAGCAATATACATCCTCTACATGCGGTTACGAAGAAAATACATATGTTAAAGTGACAGTTTGCAAAAGGATGGTCAGTAAATGTTCTTTATACGTTTCCATTCCGGCTCCGTTACTTCAATAAGTCGCATATTTCTAGTTATTTTATATACAAAAACACATTACAGTTCATTAACAAAATGAAAAACAAAATGAAATCCAAATGATCGTTTTACTATGATGACTAACATTCTAAACATTCTAAACATTGCAAAACATACAAATACCATAATCTCGTTTTAAGAAGCAAACAGAACGGTAGTATTGGACTATGTGTAAAGACGAATTTCAAGTGTTAATGAATAACTTCGGATGGCCAAACCCCGGATCCCCCCACCCCTACGCATTACCCCTTACTAAATTTGAGCAACTTGAATAAATCCTAGACGTCTCAGTGCTAGGATTAATTATTTATTGCAACTTTGTACGACTGTTTCGATACTTATCAATATGCACACTTATTAGAATCAATTTGCTTTGAGTGAAAATACCGAAATGGTACAAAGTTACATTCTTCCTTTGTTTCATATAAACAATTAAATCTTGAGACCTCATTTTCAGTGCTTTACAGCATTTCGATGATATACAAACACATATATAGCTATTAAATATGACATGGCTTCTCACTAAAAATGAAAAAAAAAAAGAAACATTGAGATGTTAGGTTACATATATTCAAGAAACATTATCTGTCTGAAAAACATCACCATCTGACAATACTCCCATGAAATTTGTCATTTAGCGATAACCCGTGTATATGTAGTCATGGAAATTCATAGTGAAAGAGATCTAGATCTTTTCTCAATACAATAAGCAATAGAGCTAAGCCAAAATTATAACTGTCACATCCTTATCTGACTCATATAAAAAAATGGAACTACATTTTGAATTGCAAAAACAGATCATCTAACACCATCTTAAATGCTTGGCGAACTTCTCTTTTCGTAACACTGGGGCTCATTGTCCCTGCGCAGTTAGCGGGGACCGATGCGCTATGCTAACTGCCAAATGCTAAATAAGAAGTTGTTCATACGCGTAGAGTGGCATACTCGGTTACTCAGTTGAGTATCATTTAAGATCCAAAAATAAAAACTAAAAAGGTTAAAACTCCATAGAAGCAATAAAAAACTGTTCAGGAGTAGGTATGGAGGTATGGACAATGTCATAGCATATGAGTATGCTGTTGTCTTGGTCCTTGACTTTGTTATAATTTTTTGTGACGGCAGACTGCTGTTGCTCTTTTATCAAAATTTCTATCAAAATTTCTAAATTTTTTTTTCTTGCTCCACTTGCACTTGTTATTGTAAATACTTATTTAAATCTAAATATATTTAAAATTCTAAATACACATATGATTTCAGATGCATATATACTATAGCTACTATTGACCATAAGAACAATCTTCTTAATGGCAATTGTCCATCACTAGTAAAATAACAACTGTGTCTGTAACATCTATAAATTCCCAAATATTCTAACATGGCTCGATTTGATTTCCAGTTAAACAAAGACGGAAATGTTGTGATTTATTGTCTAATTTACCACGGTTAAGATGTTTCAGTATTTAACCACTCGGGCTAACGCCTTCGTGGTTCAATTCCTACGCATCTGAACTCTGAACCATGGGTATTAGACGATAAACCACTCGAAGGCCTTGATTATTTGTTAATTATTTCCTATTTCGCTACGCTCAAACAAAACTAAATTATCTATCCCATAATCAAAGAGAATGAACGGGAGCAAAAAGAACAAATTCATAAATTAACATTTAGGCTTTGTTATCCGCATTGCCATAGTATAACACTCAACTTCAGTCATATAAACTATCAATTCATTAATTTCTACCTTATGAATATAATTTCTGGGTCATTATGCTAAGAGGCACCTACTCATCCCTACTTCACCCAGTCGTGGGAAAGGGGACTATAGAGAAATAAAGTTTCAACACCAGTCACCTTCTTATACCCTGGCACCCATTTTCCAAAATGTATTGCCAGTAAAATACATCAATCAAAATTATTTAACGCATGAAATAATTATACATCCTACACCTCAATACCTTTGAAATACGGTAATACCTCGATTTCTTTAAACCTAGGATACACATATGTAATAAATGCTCATAACCAGCATTTAAGGTAAATTCTCTTTTAAATATTGCAGTTAAAGAATAATGTTGTAAGCATTATATTGATTTCTAGACCAAGGTTAGTTTAGCCATCTGTTGCATGTTTACAATGTTTACAAGTTGCATGTTGCATTTTAATATAACAATCGTCCTTGCCATAAACAATGATTTTCAAAAAAATGTATCTCTACATCCTTGGAAATCAAGTAAATAATGATACAGAGACAAAAGTCTTGTGACAGATGTTTAGGCTGAAATATAAAATCCAAGTTCACGAAACGATAATAAAGGAAATGTGTAGACGACATTAGTAATTAAATATTTGAACTTGAAGAATGAAATAAGAATCTATTGAAATAGCTTCATCATTTTTTTTCTGTTTTGAAATTGTGCATAAGTCAAAGTTTGTCCTCAGCAGTGTAATCAGTTCCTAGGCAGTTTATAGTATTTATTACAAGGTGATTTGCATATATTCCGTTGTAACACGTATGCACACATGTGTACTTTATTTAAGAATTGAATGCTATTTTCTGGGACTTCTTGCAAATTCATGAATCGCGCTAGTGAATCTTTTGATTGATTGGCAATAAGCCTTCCAGTGTGGTTCATGCCCTTATAAACGCACAAAATACCATTCAATTTTACGACAGCTTGCTACAAAAGTAACTGATTTGCTTTCTAGGAGTATCAGAAAATCAAAATAAATGTCAAGATATCGATCTTTTAGTCACAGTAAAAAAGACCCGCCCACGTTCAACTATAATTCGCCTTCTGATAAAAATACAGTTCCTGGTTTTTATTTAAAATATGTTTAACTCCAGTCATATCATTCAGTTGTGATCTTTGACGTCAGAAAAATTAGTTAAAGCTATAATTAAATGTTCTTTTTGAATGTTTTGGCGTCCAATTTTGAATGAATGTTTGGAACGAGGCCATTTTGTTCATGTTTTTGGTGAAGGACGTCAGATTACGCGTGCAATCTCGCGGAAAGGACCGTTATTGATATTATTACTGCAATGTTTAACGCTTTTGTCTTTCCATAGTAAAATGTATAGTGAATGCAAGTTTTGTATACAACAAATAAGTTTGGAAAAAGAGCTCATGTTGCTTAATTTGTGAATAACAAATTTCGTCCTGAATAAATAAACAGCCTAGTTCAAGTCCTTCCAAAATGCCAGCCCCACCCCTCTCACCGACCCCGATTTATATCGTTCATCAACTTATATAGACCTTTCTTTGCATTCCGAGCCGTTTGTGAATATTTTGTTCAAAACTGAGGAAGCATAGTTTTGGTGAGAAAAGTCACCAGAAGCCACCCTGCTTTCTCTAGGTTTGCTCTAAAGTTTCCACGGGGGAGGCTCCCCAGATCCAGCCGGAGGAGGGGATTCCTCTCCCCGACACTCTTCCCTTGAGTAACATCTAAACTGATCACGCTACGCCCCTGTTGTTAATGCTAAATGTCAATAGCTTAATGTTAATGTCACATACTTAATGCTAAATGCTACATACTATATGCCGTATACAAAATGTTAAATGTCATTACAACTCTACATGCAGCCACAGGAAAACACTGCAGCAATTACAAGGCAGAGACTGAAGCACTCATGAAGGCCATCTCAATGGTTGAAGACTCGGCAGAAGAAACCTCCTCAGTCTGTCTGCACTGTCTGTTATGGAAGTTCTGATCAACAATAAAGCTCCGCAGCTAGCCAGGAGAATGCAGAGCCTGAGTATAACCTGCAAAGTAGCACTTCAGTGGATTCCATCCCATTGTGGACTTGCAGGCAATGAAGAGGCAGACAAACTGGCTAAGCTAGAAGCTCAGTCAGAACAACCAACAAAACCTGTGAGTTACAAGGAGAAAGTCACCATCATCAAGGCACTAACGAAACCAAGGATAGAGGAAGATGCTTTTCATCTCCTTGATCGGTCTGAACAAGTGAGACTGGTCAGGCTTCGCTCAGGGCACAACAAGCTCAATGCTCACATGTACAAGAAATACAGACTGGCACCATCGCCAACTTGTTCATGTGATGAAGATCAGACTGCATAGCATATACTTCAGAGATGTAAAAGGCATGACCATGAGTAGCCACGACTTGGCCGATAGATACCTCAATGCACCAGAAACTATATGGAGGCATTGAGGATCTGCGGCAAACCTCAAGTTTCATCGAGGCTACTGGTCTGACAGTGTAGTTGCAAACGAGAAGAAGAAGATAAAAACAAATTCTTTTTGTCAAATGATAAATAGTAATTCTCAAATTATCAATCTTTATGATCTTTATCTCTTCAACTAATGAATGTAGCTTTTACTTATTTGAAAAAAAATGTATCTGCCTTCCTAATTTAAAGCAATAACGTTGCAGATGTTACGAGGACAACGAACCGAAACATTTTGCTGTAAATTATATAATAGACTAAGATATGTATCAGAGACAAAGTTATGTGACGAAGGGCAATGATTATATAACTCATATATTCAGCTCTTTATTTCAATGAAAACATAGCAATGAGCATTTTGACATTTATTGTTTTAACAAAAAAAAAAACAAAACAAAAAAGAAACACATTTATCATGACAATTACCGTTCTCGAGAAAGCCAATATTTGAAATTAAGCAGTTCGTAAATAGCATTTTTCATTTTGCATTAACATTTTTGCAGTTACCATTGCACAATGGCCTTCTATAGGCATATAGCATTAATTTTGGTATATCAAATGCCATATGCCATATCCTTTGTGCTAAATGCCTATAATTATTGCCAAATGGCAAATGCTACTCGTCAAATGCTTTAACTTTGTGAGTTAATGATCTGTATCCCTTACTTACACTAATGACTGTTACTTTTAATCACTTGAAAACCTATGAAGTTCTATCAGTCTGATTTGAAGCAATAACATGTTCTAAAGGTTATGAGATGACATGATCGAAACTTTTTACTCTAAAATGTTTTAAAAGAAATATTTAAGAAATATTTTTAACAGAGACAAAGTTATGTTACAATGGCCAATGACTATTTACAGGATGCATTTATACACTGATATATTCTGAGTAAGTACTTAGCAATACGCATTTGGCATTTATTGTTTCGTATTTGCAATTAACAATTATTATTTATTGTTTGACAATAACGATTTCACAGGCAATATTTGACATTAAGCATATAGCAAATAGCATTTTGCAAGAACTGTTTGTCATTTAGCATTTGACAATTAGCATGGCACACCGGCTTTCCATAACCTTCCATAGTATTTAATAAATGTCATTTCGTTTTCAAAACATCTTGCATAAGGTGTTTAGCATTGATATCTGATATTTCGCAATTGACAAATAACATGGCGCACATAATTTATTCACAATTTTTTCAACAATTAATTTAATAAACAATCGTTTTCATATCATATATGTTAAATATTCTAAGCCGAGGTTCAACGTGTTATTCCTTAACTTCATTGTCTATGTGTATTGAAAAAGGAAGCGAATGAATAGCCTATATGGCATGTAATCCGTTGCATTAATATATGAAATGGTGTTAAACTGACGTATCAATTTTTTTGAATTTTAATTGCATGCGTATTATAAAATATTTATATAGTTGTAATTAAGTCCAAACAACATTTTCTGATTAAAAGAGGCACATTATTGGTTCAAAACTGAATGCACGTGCTAATTACTAAAATTGCACGTGCTGACGACAATTAAGAAATTTAATAAGATATTTAAAATATAATCACTGCAAACAGTAGGTATTCATAACTTAATTAAAATATGAAAAAAATCAAGTTTCTAATACCATTACTATTTGAAATATGACAAAAGAAAGATTTTTAGTTTCCGCGATTACCAGCTTCAGAAGCCGTTTCCATGGTTACGGCACACCGCTAAATTTCTACGACCTCATTTAAAACATCCATTTGTTGCCCAACTGTATTTTTATATAGGTGAAAAAGTTTTGTATGATGGGTAAATTAAAATCCTTACGGAGGGCCCGTACACACGAAAGCTTCTTCAGTTATAAGTAAGATACCCTAAAAGAATGATAAAAAATAACCAAAACTGATGAAAAAATGAATCAGAATATTTTGACATTATAGAATGTTGTTACTACAAAAGAGGTTTTCATACAGCATGATGTATATCATTACATACGGCTATAGTCTTAAATCTAAAGACATAAGTAAGGAAAAATGGCGGAACAATTACAATCAATACAATATCTGATATTCGTCTTGTTGTAGAAAATGAAAGAAAGGACTTTTACAAAAATGCGCCTGTCTTACAGGAGCCATCCTTACATTCCAGTTAATTTTTGCAGTGCGCACATTCAGTGTATAGATGATGAAGGCCTGACTGACAAGTAAATACGTTATGCAAATGCTCTAGCAGTGGACATTATCATAGTTTTTGTGAAACATTGGATATAAACGGACTTAAATAGTTTGTCACAATATACAGGATCCTGTAAACAAGAATCGCATAAATTGTTAAGATATCCGTTCCACAAGTAGGTAAATTTTACGGTGTTTCGTTAGAACCAATGCCTGCTCCCTGTGAACTTAAAGCGCGGATGTAAATGGTACAATGGCGAAGCGCGACAGTACGATGGATATAACATGACAGTACGATGGCGAAGTGCGACAGTATGATAGTAACAGTCCGTCGTATTGTAGCCCTTCACCATCGTTCTGTCGCGCTTCATCATCGTAATGTCGCGTTTCGCCATCGCACTGTCGCGCTTCAGCATCGTAGTGTCACCATCCTACTGTCGCGCTCCGCTGTCGCACTGTCTCGCTGCGCTATCGTAGTGTCAGCATCGTACTGCCGCACTTCGCCGTCGCACTGTCGCGCTTCACAATCGTACAGTCGCGCTTCGCCATCGTACTGTCGCGCTTCACCTTCGTACAGTCGCGCTTCGCCTTCGCACTGTCGTGCTTCACCATCGTACAGTCGCGCTTCACCATCATCGCACGGTCGCGCTTCACCATCGTATTGTCACCATCGTACTGCCGCGCTTCACAATCGTACTGTCGCGCTTTACCATCGTACAGTCGCGCTGTCTCGCTTCACCAGCGCAGTGTCACCATCGTACTGTCACGCTTCGCCATAGTACTGTTTCGCTTCACTGTAAAGTTTCTGTTTACATAAGGTCCGACTTTAGTTAAACTCTCTATTGTATAGCATCATCAACTCTGTCCAATGATCAAATAATTTGAACGCTTTTCGACACGGGTATGATTGAAATGAACACCACCAGACCTGATGATAATTAAATGAATATATCACGGCAGGTGTTATTCAAATGAAATCCCCCGGCAGAGTGTCACTCTAATGAATATCATCTAGCATGATGATATTGAAAATATCATACTGCAGTACCTTAATATTGTTTGAAATGTACTACTGCTACTGCTGCTGCTGCTTTTGCTGCTGCTGCTGTTCCTCCTCCTACTACTACTACTGCTTCTTACTACTGCTACTGCTACTGCTGCTTCTGCTTCTGCTGACGCTGCTGCTGCTGCTGCTACAACTACTACTGCTACTTACTACTGCTACTGCTGCTGCTGCTGCTGCTGCTACTGCTGCTGCAACTACTACTGCTACTTACTACTGCTACTGCTGCTGCTGCTGCTGCTACTGCTGCTACTGCCACTGCCACTGCCACTGCCACTGCCACTGCTACTGCTACTGCCACTGCTACTGTACTGCTGCTACTGCTACTACTACTTCTATTAACTGCAACATAACGTATAGCTACAAAGTCATATACATGTATGCTACTGTATTCAATTTCTTTGTTTAAGTAAACTTTAAAGTTACATTTCACTAACTAAGCTGTTAGTTGAGAAACACAAATTTCCATAAATCTCACATTAGTACTGGTGTCATTATGTATGTATGCATGAACACCATAACACAAGAAATATCTTAGTTGCATAAAAATCGGACGAAAAACATATGAATAGTGGTACCTTATTTAAGTAATTTTCATGTGAATGAGATGACCACCTGTTTATATTATTGGTATGGCGGTAGAAATTCGTTTGATAAATCTTTCATTTTTTCAATATAAATTTAGCAAATTTTGTCAAAATGGATAATAGAGTACTGTAAATGCAGTAAAAATTTCAATTTTGAAAAAAAAACAAAGTGACTTCTTTTGTTTGTTTACATGACTTGCCAACTACAACATTACTTAATTCCCAGGTATACACTTACCTCATTCCCAGTAAGTTCCCGTACTTTTTCAAATTGGTGGTTTCTGACATTTGAGTTGCTGGCTTTTCATTTTGTATTTTTCAGGCATTGGATATTTTCTCTCCTGTGTATTCTATTTCTTTATTCCATAATGCGGTCAAAATTGATAATTAAGGACCTTCAGACTAGGATCAAGTATACAGTCTATCCAAAAATCCTGGAAAGAGAACACCGAAGTAAATTGACTTTTAACTCAACTATGGTAAACAACAGTACGATGATTAAGCAATATCCTGAAGACACTCTGTCAAGTTCAATTGAATGTAGACGTCGTAAATCTAAACAATTTCGCTTGTCAGCCGGTGAGCTTCCGTTGACGGCACTTGCTTCTCCTTTTAGATCAGGAAATACCTGGGTACGACATTTACTACAGATGGCCACAGGTAAGAAAGTATATGTTTTGCCTTGATTATATATATGTTTTTGTTCATTCATAAACCACTTGTTGTATTTGCACTTTAAAATAATTCTTTTAAAATGTTATATTAATGTCAGTATTTAAACAAGGGGCCACTTTAAAAGAATTGCAGTATCTTACAATTATCTAAACAAGACACTCGTCACCCTACTGCGACCATGTGACCAGTAGTATACCAGTCACTTGAGCGTCAAGTTGTGTTAAACCTTAATAATGCACATGTCTCTCAGTAACTTTCTGTAGGAGGATCTCCAATGCTGCTTAGTCTACAAAGCTTCATGACGTTACAAAAGTATATAATTATAAAGCCTATGTTAGGATAGCATAATTTATACAAACGATGGCTGTGTCTGTAGTACGAAATTCCCGGTGCTTTTCAAACTGTAAAGCTATTTCAGAGCAAAAGTTCCCGAATCAGTCATTATTCCGGGTAAATATAAATTAAAATCAAACACCGTTGGTATTTCAATACCTTAGATATTAAAAATATTTGACAAAAATCATTTGTTTATATTTGCAACTTGGATCACTCCACAAAGACCGTAAAATGTTCGTTGTATGTAAGGTCATTATATGACATTGTTGTGTTGTGCAACTTACGATGGTATATTATAACATTGACGCAAATATATTTTGGTTTGACACTTTGAGTTATAGAGTAGGTCAAGCCATTTCTTCACATACCAATCACAGTTTTGTTTGGTTAAAACGGTTCGGTTGGAAGGAAATCGCCATTTTCCGCTCCACTAATGCCTTGGTCACAAAACTGTGCGATGTCCGTACGGTCTTAAAAAATCGTTTGAGTCCATCAATTTTAGAATCATTACGATCTCTGTACAATGGTAGCGTTTGGTCACAGTACCTACGGGTCCCGTACGATCTTTATAGGATGGAATCGTAGGGCATCCGTATGGACATCGCAGACTAGTCGTGCGGAGCTCGCAGGGAACCCGGCCGTACCTCGTATGGTGCTCACAAGCTCGTACGGCGCTTGCACGGTACTCGTACTCTGTCCGCACGGTGTCCTTGCGACAAGAATAAATCAGTTCGACGATGTCTGAAAAATTTAATTTACAATTGTAGGATATCCGTACGGACATCGCAGACAAGTCGTACGGAACTCGCAAAGAATCCGGTCGTGCCTCGTGCGATGTCCGTTGGCTCGTACGGCGCTCGTATGGTGTCAGTACGGTGTCTATGCGACAAGAATAAACTAGTTTTGCGACGTCTGAAAAAATATACTTTGGTAACCACTCAGATGATCGTAACGCCCTGCGAGCCCCGTGCGGACATCGCGCGTTCCCGTACGGTGTCCTTAATATCGTACGGACATCGGCCATTGATCGTGCGAGTCCCCTACGATAGTCGTGCGAGCATCAGCAAGCCTCGCAGCTTTCCAAATCCGTGCGATGCCTGTACGAGCTCCTCAGGGGCCCGTGCGGTTTCCGTACTGCTCCCGACTTCGAAAATCTCTACGAGCTAGTAAAAAGTTCGGGAGCTCGGTGAAACATTTTCACCGAGTTCCCGATTCCTCTATGAGCTCAAAAATTTCGCACGACGGTCGTACGAATCAACGATGTCCATGCGGACGCTGGATGAGTTAGCCAAAATTCGACTGAAAACCTACTCGAACGGAGCTCGTAGCGTTCTTGTGACCAGGGTTTAACTTCATTGCCTGTATCTTAAAAGGCATATTTCTTATTGCCTTTTAAGATACAGGCAATGAAATGATGAATCATGTCTTCTTGATAAAACAACTGTTAAAATACACACTGGATCATAAAATTTATTACATGGTCGCTCAGAAACAGCTATTAAAGGGACGGCGCACAGAAATTTGAAAATTCAAAACAAATGTGTTGATACCAGTGCAAAGAAAGTTAAAAAATATATACATGAAATTGTGAGAAGTATCAAGGAAGTGTACTATACAGCGAATGTATTGCACATATTTTGTTTGTGGTAAGATAGTGTCGCACAGCTGATAATTATTTTAGCAAATCTGAGCTGAATCTAGATGGATAAATGACCGAAGGTCGATTAACAAAACAATACATCACTCTGACAAAATTGTACGTACGTTAGACACGCTAGCAGTGCAAGTCAACATGATAAGGCAGTAATTAACAGACATAAGAAGATCTTGAGAAAATACTACACTAAATTAAGAAGATACCTCGTATCCATCTAGAAGAATTCTACCCTGGCATTCAATAATTAGGTACTGTTCACATATAATCAATTTGATAGATATGATAGATCTTATTCTAAGGATAGTGTATGAAGTCATTCTATACATAGGCTGACCATAAAGTATATGAGGTCATTCTGAATATAGCAAGACAGATATAAAACTACAATATAATTTTTCTTCTTGCAGGTATTGGAACGTCGGCTTTATATTGTGATTCTGAACTGCGCTTTATGGGGTTTCCATTTGAATGCAATGATGCTAATTATAGAAAAGTGCTTGTTGTAAAAACACACGAACCACGTCCACCCGGACCTCCAAAACTTTTAACTGTGAGAAGTAGGAAAAGGGTTCGAGAGAGATTAGTTCCACAGCCTGCGAGAAAGAATCCTCCAATTGATAGGGCTGTTGTACTTATTCGTGATCCATACAATTACCTTGTCGCAAATATGTACTCCAGTCATTTAGACGTTGTAAAAGAAGAGGAATATTTCGGAGATAGCAGTAAGTTATTTCACATATTACTTACGTTTAGAGCAGATAACGTTGAAAAGATTGACTATCGTGGTTTCCTGTATTTAGACTGCCGTTACCAATGTTTTTATCTAATGTGAAAGCTTGGTAAAATAATTAAGGTAGTGTCAATTGACAAAAAATACGTATTTTCCGTATACGACCTTGGCATTCTCCATTGTTTACGGAAAGCTATGCGCGTTGAGCTAGGTTTATATGTGAAGAATGCCGATGTGCCTAACGAAACAACATACCAACACGGAAAGCACGTCATGTCATTACGGATCCACTATTTTTTTTCATCTAATGCTGTTATTTTGTAATTTAAAGCCATGAATATCGATGGATCAACTTTTTTCCAGATGTTTGTGTGAATTAAGAAAATTAGATTGAAGCAATTATTATTTTCATCTAATGCTGTTATTTTGTAATTCAAAGCTATGAATGTCGAGGGTTGAACGCTGCCGTTACTCCTTTATGTAGTACAATATCAATATTGCATTTAACCAACGATAGGTATACTATTCTTAAAAAAGGTTAATTTCCTGCAATTATTAATATTTATTTCTGATGCCTGTTCCCCTCGGCACTTGTCTGATACGCGCTACAAGCCATTTTAACCGGAAGTGCAAACACTGCCACTGCTCCTAGAAGGAATCAAAGGTGGAACACTACTTGTTTTCATAGTATTGTTACATATTTGCTATCACTCTAAAGTGAACTAGAAACGTCCACATTTTTTCCATATTGACGTGTTAATTTCGTATCGGGTACGTTACGTCAGTTTAATATCAGTATTTTCAATTTATTCGGGCTTTTTAATGAAATTCATAGTGCTGATACATATGTAATAAAAAGATATTTCTCGACCTAAAATTGTGCTATAGCTAAGGACTGATTGCTTTTTACAAATGTGGACGACTGAATATTGATTGGTGGGTTCGAGCCTCACTCGGGGCGTTGAATTCTTCATGTGAGGAAGCCATCCAGCTGGCTTACGGAAGGTCGGTGGTTCTACCCAGGTGCCCGCTCGTGATGAAATAATGCACGGAGAAGCAGCTGGGGTCTCCCTCCACCAACAAAGCTGGAAAGTCGCCGTATGACCTAAAATGTGTCGGTGCGACGTTAAACCCAACAAAAAGAAAAAAGAAAAAAAAAAAGAATATTGATTGGCGTGTTTGGATATATTGATATATTCGCTTTACTTTACTGTCTGTCTCTATTCGTATGAACTTACAAAATTTTCACAATAAACTATCAAAATGTGTTTATAAACCAGTATTCACATACTGCCGAGCAAAACAATATATTTTAATTTCAGAATGGCGAACTGCACTACCTGGTTTATTGGAATGGTGGATAGACTTTAATGATTACTGGTTAAGAAAATTCCAAGGACTAGTATATCCATTGCTTTACTCAAAGCTGCTGACACATACTGAAACCGAACTCTGGAAACTTATGAATTTTTTAAATATCACATACGCAGATTCTGATATAAAGTGTGCAATCGATAATAAAGAGGGAAATTTCCACAGGAAACATTTTGTTTGGACCCGTATAAATGACATTACTGAATTATTCAATCATACAATGAAGACGAAAATAGACGACAGTGTAAAAGCGTTATCTGAGACTTTGAGAACTAAATATAGTATTGAATGGGTAAACGAAACACATATTGTCAGGGTTTCATAAATGCCTATGCGATATAAGATCGGGCAAGTCTTTCCCAGTCCTCTGGTAGGCAAGCATCGCGATACAGCATAGGAAACTGATGAAAATAGGTCACTAGTAGACACATATCGCGATAAAGCTGTCATATTCTATCAGTGCTTTTCATAATGAGCATATAGTGTGAAATATAGGCTTAAAATATTAATTGTTCTATTTTTGTCAAATGGGTTAAGGAAAGTACAAACAATATAACTACAACACTAATCAGTCAAATAAATGCAATATGAATTCCGACTAACTCATTAAATATTGAATTACTGTGTTTCAGTTACAATATGTATGAATAATGACCATGTTTGTAGACAATCGGTAGAGGAAATTAAAACTTAATTTATCATTGGTTTATGAATTGCTTATTAATCAAGAAGGGCCAAAATGCCCCAATAATCGGTATTTCACACTTTAAAGAGAAAATAGTTAGTATACGTGCCCAAGAGGCTCTCGCCATTCTATAATTCTCTAGAGCACATCATGGTAAAGACGAGCTACTGTGATCACTTACCGTCTACCGTCAGTGCAGCGTCAATCAAAATTTTCTTTGAATGACGGCTTCTTTTAAACATTTCTTATAATTTCAGAATAATTTCACACGAGTGTTTCTAAGATAATCCCCTATCGAACATGTTCAAATTATTCGGAATACTGTAAAATCATTTAATTTCGTTGGCATGAAATTTCGTGGTTTTGATCGAAATGGCAATTTCGTGTGGATATGAATTCATGGATTTCATCTGTTGAACATATAATGAATGCGAATTTTACTTGTTCGTTGGATTAAATTTCGTGGATTGACTAGACCACGAAATCCTAGAAAATTAATCCTCCACGAATATTTATGATTTCACAGTAGTCAAAAACATGTCTAACATAGGACATGGTCTATCACGGTTTCCCTACAAATGGGGATTTAGGCCTTGAATAGTGTTTATGTCATGTGTTTGTTTAATTAAAACATTTTGAAAGTGGAAATACACATTTTAAGAATTTTAAACCCTAAAATTATAAAACTGAACATTGGCTATCAAAATGTATAAAGATACACTTTTTTGCTTGTTAATAGCCATATGAACAGCTGTTTGTTACGGTGTGGTCTGGAGACATAAGTAGAATAACAAACAAATAGCAACACCATGTATTAAATAATTGCAGACCAGGTTTCCCGTATCAAATCCCTGCTGTTTTTCATGGACTATATGTCTGCGCCTCGTCCGTCAGTCCGTATCACTGTACGGCCAATACCTCCATACATTTCCTTTGATGATGTTTGGCGAAAGACACAAATTATTGCGTACAATTCCATCTGTGTCGTATCATGTCCAGTCAAGAGATTATAATGTTATTTGGTTTTAAAGCTCCATATAACAAGACGGAGTATCACGTGCAAGATCAAGACAGTTAATTTAATGTTCAATTTCACACTTTTGGGTCATTTTTGGCCGGGTTTTCGAAGAAAAATCCGGCTTGTAGATTAGGTCTGTCCGGGGGATGGACGGACGGATGGGCGGATGAATGGAATAATGAGTCTTATGTTAAGCTTTTTGTTCATTCAATATCTGAATAAGTGTTTTATCTAGGACCTTGAAACTTCACAGGTATATTGGCCTGGATGTGTTCATGACCCCTATTGATTTCGCGGTCACTGGATCAAAGGTCAAGGTCACAGTGACCTGAACATTTGAAAATGGTTTATGCAATATATCTGGACAAGTATTTCATCTAGGACCTTGATACTAAACAGGTATGTTGGTCTTGATTTGTCTATGAATTCTATTGATTTCAGGGTCACTGAGTCAAGTTTTCCAAGTTCCCAAGTTTTATTCAGTAAGTTCTCAGTTTGTATACATACAAAAACATGAGATAAGTACAAGATTTCAAACAAAACATTACATATAGTCACGCAAATACGAGGGCAACACATTGACATTGTTTTAATTGAGGAAACTATTTATAGATATTCAAACACCATTACAAGGTTAAAAATAGGTCAGATTATGTCATTCAGAGATGTAAATGAATTAGACACATGTGCTTGCTTGACCATTTATTCGTAACGAAATAACCATTTATTCTTAACGGGATTACACGTGAGGAATTAAAGAGATAAACGCTAAAAACGATCTTATTACCTTATTTAAGAAGAATTTAATGATATAGGCTTTTAAGAGTAATATTTTTTTTTAAAAGTGCAAGCAAAAATGTGAAAGTAAGATTCTTGATAAGTACCACATATTCTGTGCAGTGTTCAGTCGTAAAATATTCTTATTTCTTGCAATGGATTTAAAGTGTACTGTTCTATGCTGGTTTAGACGTTGTCAAAGGTCACGGTTACAGAGACCTGAAAATGTTAACCATTTTGTTCACTCAGTACTGGACAAGTATTTCACCTAGGACATTGAAACTTCATATGTATAGGCATAGGAAATAGAGATCAATATAATTGCACCTTTACTAATCCTACCAGGTGTTCTGTATTACAAAAGTGCTTCTATTGTGACATTTTGATGCAAGCAAAACTGTATTATCTGCACTAATATTTACCTACTGGTACTTCATTTTATTATTGGCTTGTTAAAAGTTAATTTTTTACCATATGTAAGTTGACAGAATCATAGGAACCATGTCTTGAGGGGTAAATCAAACACAAATGAATAAATCCTAAATGATTTTGTTGTGCAAAAAAGTATGATATTGTGTCTAAAACAGTTTTCATTTTCCACACAATTGTGTAATTGCAAGGGAAGTAAACTAATAGATCTATACCTATAAGTACTAGCCCAAGGCAAGAGTTGTCATTCTTGGTGGATCACAACTTTATATTAAAAATTAAAACTTCTGTTATTGATATTAACAAAACTATCATAAACTTCAAATTTGTGAAATCATTTTTGGTTATTTCAAGGACTTTGAAATCAATTTCTAGACGTTATTTAATATAATACTATCTTTGAAAAATTTAGGGTCTATCTCTAATATGTATATTGGTCTTGATGTGTACATAACCCCTATTGATTTCGGGGTCACTGGGTCCTGAACATTGAAAATGGTTTCTGCTCTTCTGCTCAATATCTGGACAAGTATTTCACCTAGGACATTGAAACTTCATATGTATATTGGTCTTGATATGTACATAACCCCAATTGATTTCGGGATCACTTGGTTAAAGGTCAAAGTCACAGGAATCTGAACATTGAAAATGGTTTCTGCTCAATATCTGGATAAGTATTTCACCTAGGACTTTGAAACTTCCTAAGTATGTTGGTCTTGATGTGTATATGACTTCAGTTGATTTCAGGGTCACTGGGTAAAAGGTCAAGGTGAACATGCTAACCTTTTTGTTCACTCAATATCTGGACAAATGTTTTACCTAGGACCTTGAATCCTTATAGGTATATTGGTCTTGATGTGTACATGACCCTATTGATTTCGGGGTCACTGGGTCCAAGGTCAAGGTCACAGGGACCTGAACATTGAAAATGGTTTCCGCTGAATATCTAGACTAGTATTTCCGCCCAGGAACTTGAAACTTCATGGGTATGTTGGTCTTGATGTGTACCTGATCCCCATTGATTTCAGGGTCAAAGGTCAAGGTCACAGGGATATAAACAAAATGTTGTATTTTTTTACTTTTATTATTTGCACCAATTTATTTCTTTAATTTCATTTTCTACCTGTCCATTTCTTTTTCCCCTTTTCCTTCAATATTGCTTATTAATTTGGGGGTTATTTATTGTATGCCATTATTAGAACTTTAACTCATTATTACCTAATTCGGAAAACCCGGCCAAAACGCCGGCAGGCGTTAGCTGCTTGTTTATTTAAGAAATAATTTATAGCAAAACTCGGGCGGTTATACGTCGTCCGAAATAATTTCACTCGGGCTGCGCCCTCGTGAAATTATTACGCCCGACGTGTAACCGCCCATCGTGTATAAATAGTGATAAAGCACTGTTTTGCTATAACATATTTCGATTCTAATATGTTCTTTATTGTTGAATTTATATCAAATATGATGGAACTGTTTCTTCGCGCAAGCACGGCGCCAATAGTAGGTCTTTGTTTATACACACCAGGGCCGGAAATGGTAATACGTCTTGCGGCAGAGTTCATTTCGGGCGAAAATTATTGCGAATTATTCAGCAAAACGAATAACTAACTCAGCATGTGTGTTGATTAATCAACACATTTGTGCAATGTGACATGTCGTTTAAAACATGTTATTAAGTAAAATATTTCATGAAATTTGAAAGCGCTATTTGTTGATGCGTACATGGCGCTAAATATCACGTTGACGTGACGTCAACATAATACCGTTGTGATGATTATAGCATTGTTAGTAATATTAGAATGTCTGGTCAATAGTCTTGCTATGCACAGATTGATAAAATGTTATCAAAACTATTTTACTTTGCTAGCATCTGCTGCCAGTTTTGTTAGTTTTGATTACAAGATGAAAATTGTGATTTTGTAGGGATAACGCATGTTTTTTCGTGTTATAACATCTGCAGAATCCCGAGGGATTTGTTGGTGCCCGAGCCCGGTAGGGCGATGGTACCAACGTTTCCCGAGGGATTCCGAAGATGTTACAACACAAAATAAACATGCGTTAACGCTATTCTAATAAACGGATAAATTATCTCTGAACGTCATTGAATTTCCATGAAACGCGCGGGAACGTCTACATTGTTTTTTTCACGTTGACGTCATTTCCTTTTGAATTATCCGTTTTGGGGCAGTAATGCGTTTACGCTTTGCCACGGAACGCGCATATATAAAAAGGTGTTTTAACAGCATGTAAGCGCGAGAATCTCTGTTAACACACGTTTTCTCTCCTGTTAAAACACCTCTGAAAAGTGACAAGAACATCAGTTTTATGCTAGAATAGACACTTATATGTGTCTGAATGAGAAATCATTTATTGAATACATGTATAACATTTTACTGATAAAGTTTTATGGGTGTTACAGTCATGTCCTAGATTTTGACATGTAATAACGTCTTCAGGTTTTTTGTACAAAGTGTACGTAGCTAATTGCATTTTTCTGCTGCATGTATTTGATTCACTCTAATATGACTTACTCATTTATAACAAATGAATAATTACCTTATTTCGTACGAAGCCATTCAATTAAAAATGAAATGAAATTTTAGCCCAATTCAAATGCATGGTACTTTCACTTTGGAAAACAGTGTATAATTTCCAATCTGCACATTTTTATGTCTTAAAAATCATACAGCATTTACATTATCCCCAGCGAAAACCAGTACACAAGACACGTTGACAAGAATTGTACAAGAAATGCCACTATAACTTTTCCCCAGACTTCATGATGGAGCTCAAGAAATGATAATAACTAATTTGGTCTGTTGCCGTACTTTTTTTCTATCGAAAAAGAATCTCTCTTGACATGGACATGGCCCTAATTTTGTGTTTACTCATGTATATTTAGAGATATTGCTTAGGAAATTTTCTTTTTCATTGTGCTGCGCTAGGAGTGACAATCACAAAATTAAAGTTTAAATTATTGGTATTATCCAACATCTGATGTTGTTGGAGGAATACATACGGTGTGCCTGCAGTTTTTGTCTCACCAGACACCTGTGTAGAACCACCTACATTGTTTGTTTGTTTTGGGTTTAACGCCGTTTTTCAACAGTATTTCAGTTATGTAACGGCGGGCAGTTAACCTAACCAGTGTTCCTGGATTCTGTACCAGTACAAACCTGTTCTCCGCAAGTAACTGCCAACTTCTCCACATGAATCAGCGGTGGAGGACGAATGATTTGAGACACAATGTCTTTTATCAAATCGTCACGGAGAACATACGCCTCGCACAGGGCTCGAACTCGCGACCCCGCGATCCGTAGATCTGCGCTCTCCCTATTGAGCTAAGCGGGCGGGCTCCATCTACATCGAGACACCTGGGTAGAACCACATACCTTCCATTTACCAGGAGGGATTCCTCACGTGAAAAATTTCTACGTCAAAGCAGGGCTTGTAATCCACATCGGTGAAGTATGGTGGCTGATTTCTGCCAGTGTCGTTCTGTTGTTCTGGCGTCCCCGCCATGACGAAAGAGCGACGTTTTCCTCTTTTGGCGTTGTCTCGTTCTGTCGTTCTGGCGCCCCCGCCATGACGAAAGAACGACGTTTTCCTCTTTTGGCGTTGTCTCGTTCAGTCGTTCTGGCGCCCCCGCCAGAACGACAGAACGACGTTTTCCTCTTTTGACTTTGTTTCGTTCCCTCGTTCTGGCGCCGCCGCAAAAACGATATAACGAAGAATGCAACGCGACAGAACGAAAGAACGACTTATAAACGGCGCCCTAAAAAACGTCGTCTTGGCGTTCTGTTTTAGAATCACGTAAAGGGCACGTGCAATCTACTGGCTTACGTGCTACGGATGCCATGCACTTCCTGTAATGATATGATGATAAATCTAGATACATATACAACAATAGTAGAAAACTAAATAATAAAATAAATAATAAACTTACTCATCAATGAAATCAAATAAACTGATAGAAGGCCATTCGTGTCAATCATGGCAAATCCATAGGATGAATTTATAACACAATGCTGACCTCAGAAAGAAATCTTCTCAATGTTTACCAAATATGCACGGGTTTTTTCGTGCAATACATATGTCATGCCCTGTAACTATTGTCCGTAAGTATTGACCTGGCACTCATTAATCTTCGCCAATATTTTCGGACGTTTTCGTTCATTTACGCAATATTTGTATTCTGGAAATATCTTTATTACTAAAATAACCTATACAGTTAACCAATGACAGGGTGGTGTAGTGGGTAAGGTGTCGGACTTCCACGTACGTTATCACGGGTTCGAAATAATCTTATATCATTCTTTAATGTAATGTTATCGATGCTGCTTTTATTCTTACATTATTTCATGTATCACATGGTAAACAAGTTTTGCAAGTTTTAAAGCAATAGCTTTGATAGTTTAGGAGAAAAGTTGACCTAAACATAAAACTTAACCAAGAAATCTGACATTTTCTAAGTTCAAAAGGGGCCTTAATTCTTGCAAAAAGCAGGATGGGGTTATGTTTCTGGCTGTACAGAGTCAACTATTGATGGTAAATAAGTGTTGCAAGTTTTAAAGCAATAGCTTTGATAGTTTAGGAGAAAAGCTGACCTAAACATAAAACTTAACGAGGCGACGCCGACGCCGATCAAGTGATGACAATATATAACCCATCATTTTTTTTCAAAAAAATCAGATGAGCTTTAAAGACTCAAATGTCACTCCTGATTTGTAGGATGTTGAACCAGAACGATTCTGAAGTGTATGTAAAGAAGCATAAAAATCTAATCTTATCGGGTTAGTGGACTTGTAGTGGAATATGCACATTTGTTTGAACTGCTAGGCGCTTTGTCGTAATTGGTCTGGTGTATTGCGGCGGTGCTTCTGTCTTCCATATTTAACGCTTATCCCATGCTGATACGACTTTAACATAGCACCGCGCGGCAAATACAGGAGATGTTGTTGACAGCGACATCGGAGTAGGTGTTTTAGCAGATGTGCTAAAGAAAGATTTTAAATTGGCATTTTATTAATACATGTGTACTAGAGCATTGAATGAACGTTCTGTAACTGCAATTCCGTAAAAAACATAGCGTGATGGCCAGTATGCTAATTTGGTACGTTCTTAAACACAAGGTGTGTGCCAATAAAAGTGGAATAAATTCTTTCGGTACAAGTTTTGGTACCCCAATTCCTCCTGTTGTCTGATACAGTTACTAAAGTATAAGTTTGCCCTCATCGACCTGCATTTGAGGTAGAAGGTGGTCTCAGCCATGAATTCACTAGCTGTTCTCAACTCTAGAGTAACTTTTCAGTTTGTACACTGTTTTGTTACTGCAATAGACGAAAGAAAAAAAATGATTCTATCCCCTTATATTATTTCTAATTACTGCGAATGTACGTTTATAATCAAATAATTTTAGAAATTTTGTAAGTATTGTAAAAATTCAAAGGCATGATCACTATCACTGGTATGAACTTCTTCATTACTAGAAATATAAAGGCATAACAATTTTTTTCGGGTTGAAAATTGTATTTTATACAAATACAAATATCTAAGCGTCTTAGAGTTGACAATGCGATACGAAACATGAGGTGTACCGAGAGCAGTTCAGTTCGTCCATATTTAATCTTGAATCCACCGATGTATTATGACTACAAACAGCTTAAAATTAGACACTGTGACCCTTAATATGGCGTATGAAATATAGCTAAAGAATGCTTGATCATACGGCCAACATATCTACATTCAAATATTTACACTTCTATGTCAAGCTAGATCAAATATAGCATTCAAAATTCAGAATTTTGCACTTTTTTATTTTAAGCGACTATCAACTTTTGTTTTGTATTGTTTTAAATGTCGAACCAACTCCATACACGGCATTTGACATTTATATTTTTGTTGTATTTCAGTTGATCTCAGCACAAAGTGCTGGGTGTGAGCTATTGTGATAGAACTGTTTTAAGTCAAAATAAGTGTCTATAGTTGTGAGTCCGTCATCCGTCCTCTACCATATCACTTTCAACACTCAAAAACCATGCTGCAAGTCTAGACAAATCTTAACCATACCTGTTAAGGAAATGAAATCTAAATAGAATCTGGTGATCACACTTTGAACCTTGTCTTCTTAAATGATCTAAATGGATTTTGATGCTGCTTGGTTTAGAGTCACACTGACACAATAAAGGTCCTATAGCGACTTTCCATTCACCGACACAATAAAGGTCCTATAGCGACTTTCCACTCACCGACACAATAAAGGTCCTATAGCGACTTTCCACCCACCGACACAATATAGGTCCTGTAGCGACTTTTTCACACACCGACACAATATAGGTCCTATAGCGACTTTTCCACACACCGACACAATATAGGTCCCAAAGCGACTTTTCCACACACCGACACAATATAGGTCCTATAGCGACTTTTCCAGATTATTAAAGAAAACCCCAGATGATACTCAGGGCACAATTTCAGGCACTGGTGGGCGCCCCAGTGAATCCACCGACTTTCAGTAAGAAAGCTGGATGACTTTCTCTCATAACAGTATTCTACACCCATCTGAATATCCCTGAACAGTCCAGGTCATGATGAAATTGAATGTTTCAGATAAAAAAAACTAGCTAAATTTATAGAAATACCTGCTAAAAACTGTAAAGGCCATACTTTCTTTTTCTTTTCTTGAAGCATGATCATCTTGTTTAAGTCTATGCCGTTTAAAAATGATCATAATAAATTTAAAACAAAGGTAAATTTATAGCTTGATATAGTGTAGGCCGTATGTTTTATTTGATCTACATAAAACCTGATCAGAATGTTTGTCTTCATTAGGCTTAAAGAAACTTAATCAACTTGATCCAGTAACTAGGTCATGAGATCAAACCATGGAAATAAACTTGCTACTATATCTGTAAGACGCCATGTTTCCTACCTGATCTACTACCTGATCTACCACTTTGAATGCTTGTCGAACAGGGTCTAGATATCTAGATAGATAGGTGTGGCAACGAATATACCATTACCAACGACAGTTTGACTACAGGAATATTTATGTATGTTATTCTATCTAGTAAGGAGTTTTTAAGTAATTATCTGGTTCTTCAATTATAGAAATAACGAATATATAAGTTTTAATAGTGTGTAGACTTTAAAAAGATATCACGGCAGAATAATCACACAATAAAAAGTTGTGTAGTAAACATTAAATGTTTGCAACTTGAGGTTATAGAGGTAGAAAATATAAATATTCATATACGTATATCCGGTATATGTTTTGGACGATATCTACCGAGAACATTCTCAGGTAGTCAGGTTTTCACAATTTGATCTGAATATATATAAATTCACAACATGATATAATGCTGATGTGGAGAACCCTCATCAAAATTTATAGATTATATGTCTGGAACTATGATTCATATATCAGAAACATCTTATATGACATAATTTAGTGCCAGAATTGTACGTTATTTCAAAGTAATTGACAAAGATACAAACATAAATCTGTATAATTATATACGGACTTAAAAAAGGTTTAGACCAATTTACTTTTATGGTGGGTTTGCAAATCGAATATAAGCCAAATATTTTATTAGACATTTGTTAGGAACGTTGATTTGTAAACATACCTCCTAAATACGTCGTCTGCTCTATGACCACTGAAAACACACCGGTACTGGAGCTACCATTTATATCGAGTATTCCGTTATGAAAATTCAAAAACAAATTAAAGTTATTTATTATAATTTAAGTTTCAAAGAACTTTAGATGACGATATCATGAGAATTTTCTCTCAAAATCAATAATCAAATTCATACTATTATGAAATGTCGGTTATAAGGAACTCATTTTTCTGGCCCGACTTTCCCCTATACATTTTACATAAAAAAACATATGAATATATCGAATTCTGATATAATGAATATTATAAGGAACATATTTCTACGTCTCAACATTAACTTTCATTCGTTTATAACTTTTTATTTTCAAGTTTAATATGACTAGTCTTCTTGTCTGTGAGTCTTTTGTGAACATTTTGTTTATAGATTTGATGTCGGGACTAAGATTCGGCATTTTTTTTTTTCAAGACCTAAATACAAACTGCATGGTCGATAGCTGTATACATAAGATTACTAGTGGACTTTGAAAAACTGGAAAACGAGCTAAAGACAGCCTACTTATTAAAATGTAAAAAACTATTTATTTTATTCTCAACGGCCGACTAATCTTATATTGAAAGATACTGACCGCGGGATTCTAAATATATATATATTTCTTTTGTGTGTGTATGTGTGTGTGTGTGTGTGTGTGGTGGGTGGGGGGTGGGGGGGGGGGGCACCGACACAATTATAGGTCATATGGCGACTTTCCATCTTTGATGGTGGAGGAAGACCCCAGGTGCCCCTCCGTGCATTATTTATATTTCATATATATTATGCATTCGTTTATGTTTTGCGGATGCGCAGGCTGGTCTGGACCCATGCTGGTCGCAAATGCACTATGTTGGTTTTCTTATACTGCAACATGCAAAGTAAAGCAAATACTAAGAATTAGTGTGTAAGGTGTATAATATAGATAAATAAAAATGAAAAGGATCAACTAGGAATAGCCACATTGAAAGAATACAGTCTACAACAAAAAACAAACAAGCTTTAAAACAAATGCTTTGGACACATACATAAAACAATGATGCAACAATGTATAATAACAAAATATTTGTTAACATACTAAGACACTACTGATACCCTTAGATCATTAATTGATACCAGTCCTGCCGGTAACGGAAAGTGACTGAAAGGCGGTTTAATACTAGTATTTGGTGCGTTCAAACGTGTTATGAAGTTGTTTGAACAACATTTATCTTTGAATATACTGCAAATTTTGTCTATTTCTCACACTAGCTAGTGAGTTAATATACAGTTGTATAAGTTTTGATGTGACGTCGACAATTCAGGCACTGTTAGTAAAATATTAGTAACACGAATTTTGTAATATCTAGTTAAGATGCAGAAATTTTATAAAAACCAGCCTTGTAAGGAAGATACCAGAAATTTTCCTTCCGTGAACTAACTGATTTTACTCTTTATGTCTGAAAGCAAGTTCTGATGATGATCTAGAAAATATATTTTATTAAAACAACAACCATTACAAAAGCATTGAAGCTCGATAAACAGACATACTTATCTAAGCAATAAAGGCAATAAAAATCTTTGTTAAAGATGTATATAATTGCTTTAGAAATTTTCATTGTCTGATGCGGAGTTAATATTCATTTAGGTTTGATCTATTCACTGCATTAAAGGAAACCGCTTTAATATACGCAGGTGATGAATTCAAAGGTACCCACATAAATTAAAGCGATTTTTAATTAATTAAACATTTATGTCGAACAACAAAGAAACGACGATGATAAATGTCAGATAAATTATTTTCATATCATCATTATAAACTTGATTTGTCGTATCAGGAACTCGTGTTGTTTTCCTGCGAAACAATACAATCATACATTTGTAGCACACCATTGGCAGTTGGTGTATCCTTACTGCTTTTCGATATTTCACACGTTTTATGCTTTAGGTGGAAATTCTTAAACGTAAGTAGTAATTTGACATTTTATTATACAATTCCATAATTGCTAGTGACTCAGGTCCAGAATATTGCATTACAACGTCTGTTGTTAGTTTCTGTTAGATTATCAAACATAATAAAACGAAGTTATAAATATTGGTATTTTATCAAAGAATGTTAGTTCTTTTGTATAGACTAACGTGGTGTTTCATTTCTTAAATGGAATAATCTAATTTCGTAGAAAAATAAAGTGGACTGATAAAGAATTGAAATTTATTAGTCATTTGAAACAAAGTTTTATCTTTCAGAATAAGCATGGTCAGAAAAAGACGTCTCACTGCGTTCCTTTATTTTATGCTCATATCGAATTCAGAGGGAAGCATGTCAAGAATAAACATCAGCGATTTTCCAGAAGATCTTGGAACTTTATGCCCTTACACGTCCTTCTGCGACAGAAACGCCTCTCAGAATTTTCAGTCTTCAAGCGGAGAAATGCCATGTTGTCAACGTTGTTCTTGTAAATCGACATGTGGATTTTATAACAACTGTTGTTATAAACATCTAGATATTTTCAAGATAGAAGAAACATATCAAATGGTTTGTAAATCATGTATTGCAATCGGAAAAAGTCCGCGACCGTTAAAAACACATTACAGAATGATCAACAAATGTCTACAGACAAAATTAACAACTCCAATGTCAGCGCAGATTAACAAGTTTGACTTCTATCCGGTATTTTCGCGAATGACTGGCTTTATATACTTTAATGTAGCCATAGCACATTGTAACCTAGTACATGACACAATTCCGTTTCGCAAAGTAATAACATGTTCATCCGCAAGAAATTATCTATCTGACGCTGCACGTTTAATTCGCGGAGAAGAGCCAGAAACTAATTGTTTTCTACAGTTTTTTGGGCCAAGAGGTGTGGATCTGAAATCGGAGATCTGCGAACCGAACGTCATACGCAAATGCAGTGTGACCAGGAATTTTAGCAAATCGGATCCCTTGTGGACATTTTGTGAAGCTTTCAATGCAACATTTATTTCTCAAAAAGCTGGAAAAATTCACTGGTATGGTAATATTTACTGTTTTCTTTGCAATGAACCATTCAATAACAACGATTACCAATATCCTGACAAATGCAACGCTCTTGATGATTTTCTAGGAGGTTCAAGATTTGGAAAATTGTCTTTGGCGGTAGTTTTAGACACAGGAATTCAGTCTAGCGATACTTCAACAAAGATGAGCATTTCAGGCGAGGATGGTTGCCCAGTCAACATGGTGATGATCAAGTCTATATCGGTAAATGTCACATATTGACTTCTTTTTGTTTTGACTTCAAATTACTTTTCAATAATTCACTGTATGATACGAAGATGATTTTTAAAAGGCCGGAAAATGTGTATGAACTTCTAATTGATGTATGCTATAATACGAATAGATAGATAGACAGATAGATAAATAGATAGATAGATAGAAATAGATAGATAGATAGATGCATTGTACTGATACATCTACGTTAAAGCATAAATGCACTAAAAAGGCAAGCGCAAGCAAACACAATTTGTTCAAAACTTAAACATAGTAGTTGGTGTTTCACCTCAGCTCCAATGAATAAAGAGTTATAACATGTCATTTTATTAGTACTTTTTGGCTATTAAGTGTTTGTATATCATATTGATATGAAGCCTTTACCCCGTTCATTTATGATATCGAACAACAATGATAACTATCCAATATAACTGTCAAGCCACTATTCTTATATAAAGAGTAAAGACAAACCGCCTTCAAGATTAAATATGACAGTTGTTGTAGCACTTAAAATCAGTTTGACAAATGATAAAGCATATCCTTTCCTATATGTTGAATGAAATTAGCAAAAAAGTAACGATAGTGCGTGTTTACAAGTACGTAAGTCAATATGTGGGAGAACAGTACATTCTAGTAGTGAATCTTTGGTAGTCTATTTATCAAGTGTTATGAATTTTACAAATCAATATGAGATTTTGAAGATAGATATGTTTCTTCCGATATCATATATTAAATCATTTACATGGTTTTGCAGACGCGTTGCCGACAAGTGCAATGTCCAACAGGAAAGATTCGTTTGAGTAACAGATGTGATTACTACAGTGAGCAGTGGATTGGTGGACCATTTGTGGTAATGTTTAGACTGACACCAGTACAAGAAGATATTAAAATTCCTATGACTGTATTCGAAGAAATGTCAGAAAAAGATAGAAATGACAGGAAAGCCAAGTGGTTAAAACGAAATACGATGAGAAACTGGAGATTTTTCTCTTTGTATCATCCATCCCCTGATAATTTTACCATAGACTTTATAGTCGCCAAAGCAATTTATCCATCATTTTCAGTCGATCCAAATGCTATAGAACAGACGGTAAAGAGAACTCTTGAGGATTCCTGGCAAATTGTTCACAAAAATGAAAACATTGTCCTTAAGATTTCCCTGAATGACTATATCACATATCAAAGTATTTATTTGGGAGGAAGTGGCATATTTGCGAATGATGAATTGGCATATTGTCCGGATGTATTGCTTCATAGTGAATTCCATAATGAATTCTTATATCAGATATCGAAATTTCCTAGAAAGAAATTAAATGAAGGAATATTTCTCACAAAATTGTTCTTTTGCGAACAAGTTGATCTTCTTGCAGAGGAATTTGATGATCACCGTCAAAATATATTCTTCAAAGTCAAAAATATTACACTCACTTCTTTGGGTTTTAGACGAGTAGAAGTTGTTTCCAATTCTTCAGAGAAACAAGAATCGGTCAGAGTATGTCTAAGCGAATTTCAACCAGTGAGTAATTTTAACTCTTTTGAGAAAACGAAGCTGTGCAAATTTTGCGTGTTGTTTGTCATAATACACAGTCTGACATAATTCATTGAAAGAAATGTGTTTCCTTTTATCTTTCATACATTCTACTACATTTTTGTATTTGTATTTGTATTTATGAGGTTGATGTTCTTTTCTCAAATATAACTGTTACAGAAGGAAACCACAGCTGTAGTTTAACTTGAGAGTGAGTCGTCTCCACGCTGCCATATGACCTTTGGAAATGATACGTGTTAGTGCGCACCAGAAACCGGTTTATTTCTTCCGAGTATTGTGTTTGCAAGTGTGCAAAGACGGTGCACACTATTGTGCTTTATGTGTTTGTTATTTGCTTCTCCACTTACTAGTATTATATATTATATCTATTTTAGGTACCAAAATATGTACTCTTATTCTATATCGGTAATTTATTTTTCAATTTATTCCAATTGCAGTTCAGTCAAGCCATAAAAGGTTGAAAATAATTTTTCTGAAGATTCTTATTCTTTCAACTTTTACAATTCCTTGTCAGTCAACTATGCGATCCTTAAGGACGGCAATAATATGCTAATACCCGAAGTCATATAAGAAACAATGCGGAAATGTTTTGTATCATCTCGGTAAAAATACAGGGCTTGCTGGGCCAGCATCAGATTCCTGTAATCAGCATGTCAGAAGCGATACAATTTTTTATTACTTCAGCCAACTAGCTAGACCCTCGAGAAAATATTACGCTCGACGTATAACCGCCCATCGTCACGGTGTATAAATAGTGTTAAAACTCTGAGCTAGTTTCCATACAAAGTATCCCCTTCTGTGGAAGGAATTTCAGGCAGCTCTTGTAAAAAATCATTTGGATGATATGAAAGCAGATCGATTCCCGGTAGAGATAGTACCTTGTCATACAAACAAAGACATGAGATATTAATAAAGACAACTAAAGATCTTTTAACTCTTTATTTTTATATACAGACAACATAAAGCAGTTTAAATAAAAGGTATTCTGCATAAATATTTATTTTAAGCATTAATTTATCTGGGCATCAATTAAATACAACTACTGGCACGATGGCGGAATGGTAAGATCTCTGACTCCTATGCAAGTTACCAAATTCATGTTCGTACTATTGTTTTTGTTGCTACTTCCGTTCTTTTTTTAAAGGCTGCATTATTCTATGTTACAGTTTTTGTTATTTTCACATTTTTTTCTGAAGTTATGTCTATGTAGGCGATAAGTAATTTAGACCTGACATGTTGGTCGATATGTTCGTGAAAGATATGAAAATGCTGAACTCCCAAATTAGTATATTTTTCAATAAGGCCACACCAAATTAATTTCTTGGTCATCGGATTTTTTTCAAAAAATTTAGGAGCGGGCGAGCGAAATAAAAATAAAAATATTTGTTTTTGGATTTCACCTTTTTTTGGAGCAGGCGAGGAGCGATTTGAAGAAAAAAATATAAAACCTTGTCACAAAAGTCAACAAGCACTGCAAAAACATATCAAAATGGCTTGAAAATACATAAAATAACTAAAGATCTTTAAATGTTGAAGGTTTAATTACAAACTGTTCCCAAAATACATTACAAACAAACTGGAGGAACAACAGGCGGATACAAGAAAATCTGGCAATTTGACCATATTTCTAGAGTATAGAACTAATGTGTTTGCTAAGTTTGTATCCTAGGCAAGCCAGTACCCTGGCCACATAAAGGGTTTTGCCTTAGATTCTATGTCACTACACAATAATAAGAAAGCTATTACTCTCATGTAGTGTATAACAGAAATCATATTATTGAAAATTCTGCAATCACCTCACCAGTACATATCATAGTGTCTGTCACCTTTCCATGCAATTTCACCAGAAACCAGGAAATCCATCATCCACTGATGGCCAAAATCACTGTAAATTCAATGACAAATTTTGCATTTTCTGTTGTTGCTTGATTTCACATTTAACTTTGGCAGATAAGGAAAGACTTACTTTTGATGATGCAAGTCTTAACAATAAATGCATTATCATTTTCAGTCTTTTTGATGAATAGATCTGATGGTACCCATTAAATAAATCTGAAAAGGCAGTTATATAATATTCTTGTATTTCAACTCTAAATTTTGAAAAATAAAAAAGTAAGCCATTATTAAATGACACTGTTTTAATGAGATATTGGAAACTCTTTCTAATGATCTTTCAAGGATTTATTTACACAGTCTAACTCATTTCGGCTGTCAGTTTTACAAATGGGGCAACACAGAGCCTCAGACATGTTCTTCTGGTGTTTTAATAGACAATTATGATTGAAAGTATCAAATTTTATGAATTACTGTCGCTTAACAGTGACAATAAGGCCCATAGACAGTGAAAAATGCCCGCTCTGAAATTTTGAAATCGGTCTTCAAAAACTGAAGCGAGCGGAAGCTGATTTAAAAAAAAATATTTGTTTTTGATTTTGGAAAAAAATGGAGCGGGAAATCCGTTGACCAAGTAATCATTTTGGTGTGGCCTAACTGCAGTTTAAAAATATCATGACGAAGACGACACCCCCCTCCTCGATAGATAGTTATGCGGATAAAACGAACTTGTTTAAAATGTAAACGTGTCAGACATAAGACACGAGACTAAACGCCTTATCCGCACAGTTATATGATGTCTAATTGGGATGTCTAATTTGAATCGATTCAAATGTAACAGTAAAATCACTGTTAACGTCTCGCCACCGAAAGTTATCTGTATATTCATTTATGCAAGCTAACATGTACAAAAGGCAGCCGTACATTTACAGTTTTAACTTACTTCTAAGTAAGTTAAGCCTCTAGTATAAGTCAGTATTTTATTTACTTCTAACTAAGTTAAGCCTCTAGTATAAGTCAGTACTTTTTTTACTTCTAACTAAGTTAAGCCTCTAGTATAAGTCAGTATTTTTTTTACTTCTAACTAAGTTAAGCCTCTAGTATAAGTCTAACAAAGTTAAGCCTCTAGTATAAGTCAGTATTTTTTTTACTTCTAACTAAGTTAAGCCTCTAGTATTAGTCAGTATTTTTTTACTTCTAACTAAGTTAAGCCTCTAGTATAAGTCAGTATTTTTTTTACTTCTAACTAAGTTAAGCCTCTAGTATAAGTCAGTATTTTTTTTACTTCTAACTAAGTTAAGCCTCTAGTATAAGCCAGTATTTTTTTTTACTTCTAACTAAGTTAAGCCTCTAGTATAAGTCAGTATTTTTTAAATTTTCGGCAGAATTATTAGTATATTACTATGCTACGGGAACCGGTAAATTACTTAAGTGAGTGAATACAATAAGTGCCTTATATCTAATGGCTCAGATATTTTGATCTCAATTCCCTGTTCTTTTATTAAAAAAAAACACGTTGCAAAAGTTTAGGGCATTTCCGTATAGATCTCATACGGGTGATTGTAAATAGACCGTGTTACATATTATAAGAGTTGGAAAACAAGATGCGGTAAATTAACATTTTTTTTTAAATTTTAGTTTTACATATTGTTTCCAATACAACTGTACAATATTTGATCATCTACTAAACAAATTACATTTAGTCCTTATTGTTATGACACTTCAAATATTTACACAAGAGTTTCAAGAGTTTATTTTATAAACAACCACAAGGTCATAAGACCCAAGAGGCAAAATTTACTTGAAATATTGCGTACAATGAAAGTGTTCAATATAGTTACAGAGTTGTTATAATATTTCCCAAATACGGAATAGTAATGGCTAATGAAGACGATAGCAAAAGATTATACCAAGGCAAGCACAGTCATTAATATAAATCAGCTTTACAGAAAACGAATAGTTTCCCTTAGACCGTATTATAAATTACATCTCTGTTTCATTTGCCATTACTACTAAAATCATAAATATACATATATCACGTGCATACTTACTTTTGCATTTTTATAGAATGTGAACATAGTAAATATCACAAATCACTAGCGAATCAAAGTGATACAATTATTAAACCAAGGAGGGGAATGAGCAGACCGAGACTTGAATTACCGTGATAAAGGTCCTGTTCCCTTGTATAACATAATACTCACTTTCATTGCCGGTATGATACACTTACATGGACATCTTATAGCATTTTTATACATCTATCTAATTATACAACCGATTTAATACTGAAATGGTTTCCTACAATAACAAAGCAACTTTTGCAGATTCGAGCATTATAAATATCATTTCAATTAATAAATGGCGAAAAACTTGTGCATCCATTGCTGTCTTCCTTGGAACTCTCAAGGTTGACCAATGGTTCATCATAATGTTTTAGAATATTTGCTAGTTTAATATACAAAGATATTGATAAGAAGAATGTGTCGGTGTCCACTGTAATGTCTATCTTGTCCGAAAAAAAAAGAAAGTTGACAAGGTTGACAAGTGGATTGCGATCACATGGTTGTTATTCACCTACGAATATACTGAAACCTGCATGGGACATTAATACTTAAAACTAAATTACAAATAGATCAGCATGTAATCGAGCTTTGATATCATGTACAATATTGTTGCATAGTTTGCTGTATGTATATATAATTTTATGATATTGTATAATTTGTTATAACGTAAAATATACTGGTATAAGTAAGGTACTATGGGTAATTCTATTTGCATACAATAATGTAATATAAAATCGGTACGCACCAATTCAAAATGTGTAATAGAAATGTATACGATGTACTTACAGTTAAAGCTCTGTCAAGATATTTTGAATGTACACATTATTACAGCATCACATTGTAAACTAGACATATGAATATATATATCAATGATACATGTCAACATTTTTATTATTATTGTTTGACATTGTATGATGCATTTGATCTGATTTTAAATGCCTTTTCTATGTAACACGCTAGACGCTTAACCGTTCTTGCATTTTCTGAATTTATCAGTTCTATGAACTTGTACATATTAGGAGATCTCCAGTAATAAGGTGATATTAGTTGTCTCCTTAAATCTTTGTATATTCGACATTGTATTACAAACTGGTATTCAACCTCGGAAGCATCACACTCTGAACATTTACGATCATTAACAGGTATACTTGGTTGATTCCATCTGCCAGTTTCAATAGATAATCTATGTGATGACATACGTACTTGTGACATACTGACACAAAATTCCTTAATAACAACTGAACATAAGTATGGCTGAAATTGAAAGTAAGCAATATGTCTATAGAAGAGTGCTCTAGAAGACTCATTCAGTCTACCTTGCCATTTTTTTTGACAAATTGGTCTTTAATTCTTTGTTTAACATTTAATTTACATGAAAATATAGCAACATTTCCCACAGTTTGGAACAACCAAGCATCAGTGAAACCAAGCTCACATAGTAGCAATTTTACCAGTAAATACCAGTTTTTTTTTCTATTTGGATTTTGCAATGCATCATTATATAACATTTTATAAACTTTTCTGATATATTTGTGATCAGATGTATGTAATATCTCGATCCAGAATTTAGTTATATTAAAATATCTTAAGTTTTGTAGAGGCATTCCACCTAATTCACCATATAAAAATCATTTTGAGCAGTTTTCTTAACACCTAGCAATCGTTTGCAGAATTGTAAGTGTACTCTCTCTAACGTTTTTCCGTAATGAAACTCCCATACTTCAGAGCAATAGCTAAGAACAGGCAACACAAGCTTATCGAATAATTCTAATTAATGTTTAACAGATATATTGGTAAATTTATACAAATATTTGTCCATTTTAAAGATAGCTCTTAAAACCTGACCAGCTAGAGTATTTTGTGCATCTGTAAAACAACAAGCTGTTGTAAACATAGACTAGCCACTAGACTGATAATAACTATATTTCTTTATTTTTCCCTTTTTTGACGAATTCAATTTCATAGAGACAAAAGCCAGTCTATTTTAGAGATTTTCACACAGGACTGATGTTGAAATTATCATATTATGATATTGGACATAGGATATAGACCGGCTCAGTTCACTACATTCGATCATAAAAATGTAAAAAGATATATTATAGTCTAGGAGCTAGTCTATTGTAAACACAACACCAAGATATACAAATCGATCAACAATATCTTGTGTTTATGGTCAGACACTGGATCGGTGTAGAATTTATATCTTGCTGTATATCTTGTATATTAACTCACAGTCGTTAAGTAAACTTTAGCTCATGTTTCATGTTTTTATTTAGTAAATTCTGAAACTGTTGGGTTGTTTGTTGTTATTCTAAAATTCCAAAATAACATCAAAACGCTATTCAACTTCCCTTTCTAGTTTTATCGTATCTGTCATGGTAGGAGCAACCGTCTTGGTTCAGTGGAAAATAATGCCATTTATATTAAAAAATAAATATACATACATTCATTTCTAAAAATACATATAAATCATATATTCAGTTCCAAAACACAATACATATGTGAAACTGATCATGTATCCATATATTCAATTTAAAACAGAATACACATTTTTGTGTATATTAAATGTACAAATGCAGTTATGTAATTAAAACATGAATTTTCACGTTAAAAATCGCAAACAAAATGCAAAAAAAAAACACACATAGTTTATACTGACTCCATTCAAACAAAACTATTTTTGCAATACAGAATTGCGTATGTAATTGTACAATAGGATTTCTTTGGAAGTGGTAAAAATACAGTGACATATAAGTTTCGTGAGCCGCGGGCTAGTTAAATGGATGGTTACCGACTTCTATCCGCCCAGCGCCTGGCATACGTAGTGGTAGGAGTTGGGAGGTAATTGGTACGCACAATAAAGGTGTCTCATAAGCCAAATTAGCTGGTTCTTTCAGTAGGGGTGACACTATAATAAACAATACCTTTACTTTAACCTTATAAGGCTAGGGGAGTGTTCAACTTATTTGAGAACATAAAATCTAGGCAAGTAGCGAACAAGTCGGTTAGTTTTTGGAAATATCAAATAAAAGCAAGTTTGGATGAAAAGCTCACGTATTTGCCAGTAGAAAAAGCTTGGAGGCGGTCTAAATATCTCAACCCGTACATTCTCGGATTTGTGTGTGTTTTGATAGCAAGCTATTAAATCTTTGTGACATATAATTTGTGTTCACATTTATAAAGAAATATCTTCTCTTCGTTCACAGAAACATTATTATTGGCGCATTATAAGATCTATTTTCTCTTCCAATTCATGTATGAAATAAGCCTTTAATTGAACTTAAACTGTCCTTCATTTAACGACAGAGATACACATGGAGAACAACAGTACTTAGCCTCTTCCGAAAGTTTGATGAAATAAAAGCAGTTTTTTTTTTCAAGAAATTTGAAAATTATCTACTGACATTCCTATTTATTCAGAATTCTTCTGCCCACATAACAATGACCCTATGCCATTTAAAAGTAACTTTACTACAAATGAGCCGCGCCATGGGAAAACCAACATAGTGGCTTTGCGACCAGCATGCATCCGCGCAGTCTGGCCAGGATCCATGCTGTTCGCTAACAGTTTCTCTAATTGCAATAGGCTTTGAAGCGAACAGCATGGATCCTGACCAGACTGCGCGCATGCTGGTCGCAAAGCCACTATGTTGGTTTTCTCATGGCGCGGCTCAAATGTGTTCAGTGCAAGATTAATCATAATCATAAAAACTTAAATATTATACAGGTCTTAAGTCAGTGAAACTGTCAAAATAAGATATGTTTTCCTAATCAAGTCTAAGACGTTACAATCTCCTTAACGTCATTCTAGAGAGCGGTCACCTTCAAAATCTGGATAGCTTGCAGCTCCTTCGACTGGTTTTGTTACATGTGTTGTGTACTCTGCATTAAGGCAGACACATTGACAAGAGGAATCCAAACACCAACCGGTATGGTGTACGGCCGCGCAAATTTAGTCAGGACTTGCATCACGTAAGCGTCATACGTTGAAAAATGGAAACCATCATGTCGTGAAAAAGTATCTTTTACAATGTAGCTCATCTCCTACATAAAAATCAAAGAAATAAACAAGTCATAGAAATAATATTTAAATATCTTTTATTGATATCATAGCATGTATACTGAGAATCTATTAACACTTACATATCTATTCAAGATGTCACTATTCCTGGGACCGTAGACTAGGTCCATTACCGTACAACCACCTGTTAGAATAATTTGTAAGAGTATGTCTACTGTTTTGATAATTCACTATGTGTATTATCTCTTTCTAACCAAAAGACTTCCGTAATATTCACTGCTTCAAGGACCACAATTAAATCAGTAAATTTGAAAATTGACAATACATACCTAGCCAAAATTCATCATTTATCTCTCCGAAGCCGTTATCATATTCAGAGGAGCTTCGAAAAAAGACGATTGAACCGTCAAACCGATTCTGAATTACCTGCAAAATGATGAAAAAAAAACAGTAAATAAAAAAATTGTAGAAACTGTACAGGGGCGTTTCAAAAATTCTGTTCATGCTCACAATAATTTATGCAAATGCATTTGATGCGCTTGGACATGAAAAGTTCTATTGCCGAGTTGGACACTCTGTATAGATTGGAAGTAGCCGGAAAATTGTATTTTTTAACAGAATATTTCGGTCTTCGTGATAAACATATCCGAAGTAAATCAATACATGTTGCCTATTTTATTGAGGCAAAATCTTAAATATTTATCTTGTCAATACTTAATCAGCATAGCTATGTTTCAAGTTTGTATGCATAAAATTCATTTACAAATTAGCTACCAATTAAGTTAACTTAATTAACAAAAACATGTTATTCGACATAATTTTATTTTCTGGCCATATGTAGGACATTCGTTGAAAGTCTGATATCAATTGCATTACAATCCTGCAATGCTTTGTAATATTATCAGTCACTTTGATGTTTTCCTTCAGAAACATTTCAGGTAAGCAGGCAGACAATATAAAAAGATTTTAATAAGCATTTAAAGAAAAAAAAAACAGTTCAAACTAAAATGAATAGTTTTGCCAGCTTTTAATAATAATAATACAAATTATGCCCAAAAAAACCTGCTTGAATTTCACAAGTGAATACAAACAGGCAGAGACAAATTCCGTATTGTACCTTTTGTATTGTATGTTGCCGAAGTATTTGCAATAAATATGCATGACCAGACACGGTTCTATAAATAGCGCACAGAAAAACTACATTCAGTTTGATTTTAACGTTATCAAGCTTTGCTTTGTAAAAAAAAGCTTGTATGCAACCCGTTGCCGATTTAATTTCGTGGAAATAGTTACTTTAACATGTTTTAAACTTTTAGAAAGTTTGTTCATATGTAATTTTATGATATGAGGATTTGCTAGATTTTACCAGAAATATTTATCGACGCTCATCGGTTACAACATGTCAGACGTTTGCTCCACTTTACATGTATAATCAGCGCGAAAATAGTTTATCGGATCCTATATCTGATACAAAATTATTATTTTTATACTAGTTAATTTAGGTGAATCCTGAAACAAATTCTACCAATTAGACATCAGTCTCCACATCTCAATAATACGAGATTACGATTTTGAGAGAAGAGCCATTTCTATCTGCATAATACTGAGCATATTAAGGGAGCAACTGGTGCCAGTTTTCACATCCTTGGTACGCGACCGGGGATCGAATCCGCGACCTTCCACACCTGAAGCAGACGCTCCAAGCATTAGACAAAATTATTTCCTCCGACACCTCTTGTTTCTTTATCTATTTTCAAGTCGTGACCTGTATTGGTACGTTTACATATTATTTACATTCCATAGCCAAAGTTTGGTGGTTTTCTTGCTCTTGTGTACTCATTTATTACACGGGTACATAAAAGTTCAGACATCTAAACCAGATCGATTTCACAGGCATTTCAATAACAGACATGTAACTGAAAATGGCATTGTACACGTAATGAAATAACACAATATTACCGTACTTAAATCAATTAATTTTACTGACTGCATTTTGCTAATTTATACACGATGTTTTTAGTAGTTTAGCAAGAGTTTTAATACATTACAAAGAAACCCAATCAGCAGCAGTTTTGTGGAAAAAGTAATAAGCAAGCATTTATTTCCAGTTTAAATACTGAGGATAATAGAACATGTATAAAACACGCCAAGGTCTGTATGACAACACAGGTTAGAATAGAGAACCTCTTCGTGATCTATGCAAATATTGTAATTACATATACCTTTGCCAAACCTTTATATTTTTTTGTTATTTCAAAGCTGAAATTGAATAGTATGTGTCTCGCGGAAAGCTAAGCTATTTAACAAATCCAGGCGTGTTGTTGAACGAAGCTTGTTGAATTTGAAACCTAATTGTTATCTTAATACAATCATCATGTTAAATGCCCCACGATTATTTTAATAGATATAAATCACATACAAACTTCTAAGGCTTGTTTGGTCCTTGTGTGTTTCTCAATATTTTACGTTAGAGAGGCAGTTGATACAATGACGACAGAAAAGCTACTACGGGCGCACATCTACACAAATAACTAAGGGTTGATTTCTTCTTCCGATGCAGAAAGTAGTACCACAAACGGTGTCAGTTTTAAAGACTGTTCACATATTTATTTGAACTACAATTCTGAACGGATGAAATCTGATAGTATTGTGTTTTAATTGAAAATTCTATTATGAGAATTATTTACAAATACGACTGGTCTAATGGCAAAACGTTTTGAACTACTGAAACATTTTATACATATATACCTAGAGCGTGTATGTGACAAAAGTCACGTTGCTTTGAAACAGGAGAAATAGACATAAGTAAAAATATTTGTCTTACGCATTCAAAATTTGCATGTGTCTGCAAAAAATATCATATAAAAAATACATTTCGGTTTAAATTAAGAACTACTAGTTTAAGTGAAAAATATGCTGCTTTCTTTCTGTTATTTTCTGAGTAGCTGAGTTTCCTTGCACATTTAGCATAAATTGTCCCTTGATTAAAATGATTACTTCTTTTAAATATCTCGAAATCATCAGTAATTGGATTCTAGTATTACAACTGTCGAATATTTCCCGTTGCTTTCGCTAATGATTTCATGCATTCTCAAAAGAAAAATTACAGAGTCTTACAATTTTCTTTGTTGTAAAAGGAGGCCGTTTAAAATGTTATGGGAAGATATAAATTATACTGCCAAATATACCATCAAGTGCTTAACCGTAATATGAATTTTAAATTTTACTATAATAGTAGTCTTCATGACTAAGTTAAGTTTCTTTTGATCAAAAGGTTGTTTACGATAACAGTGTACGTATAGAACATCGCAGAAGTTACTGCCACCAATTTAGTGTATATAAACAACCCTTGCTTTGAAATATATGGTAAAGGATAAAGCAATACACTGTCGTTAACAAAACCAAATTTAATGAAAACGAATATTTTGAGTAGTAATCTTTGCGTTCTTAGCGGATTTGTTCTTAGAGATTCTCTAAACTGTTATAACTTTCAACATTAAAATGAATAGATTTACAGTACACTATATTTCAATGTATCTTTTGCATAGCCCGAACAAACTTCAATTTACATTTGAGCCGCACCATTAGAAAACCAATATAGTGGCTTTGCGACTAGTTAGATTCAGACAAGCCTGGTCAGGATCCATACTGTTCGCTAGCGGTTTCTCTAATTTCAACAAGTTTTGAAAGCGAACGGTATGGACCCTGACCAGACTGCGCGGATGCGCAGGCTTGTCTGGTCCATGCTGGTAACCAACTATGTTGGTTTTCTCATGGCGCGGCTCATCTATAGATTCCTGAAAAGACAAACACGCATACGCAGTTCATTGAAATAGTGAAATCTAGACTATTACAGTCATCATATATGTTGTAAAACTCCCTGACTGAGATACAGAAAACAAACCATTATATGAGCCGTACCATGAGAAAACCAACATATAGTTGTGCGCATCCGCACAGTCTGGTCAGGATCCATGCTGTTCGCTTTCAAAGCCTATTGTTATTAGAGAAACCGTTAGCGAACAACATGGATCCTGGCCAGACTGCGCGGATGCGCAGGCAGGTCTGGATCCATGCTGGTCGCAAAGCCACTATGTTGGTTTTCTTATGACGCGGCTCATATGTTTATAAAATTATTATATGTGTAACATTGAGATACTCCTTCAAAGATGACCTTTTTTCGAAGCATGTATATTGTAACTTAAAAAACAGGTAAGAAGGAATGGAGTAGTCCAGTCAGTATTTATTATTTAAGAAATAATATATCTCATCCAGTGATTTGTCGTTGAATAAATCATTGTTTGGAGTTCAGATGCGAAGGAATTATATTACGAGGGCGCAGCCCGAGTGATATAATAATACGCATCTGAACGACAAACAATGATTTATTCAAGCGCAAATCACTAAATGAGATATATTATTTCGATTCTAACACGTTACCAGGGATTATTAAGTACATCCTTGATGACATTCATTAAATATTTGCCCGTTTTCAATTGGTTTCTTTTCCAGCGCGCCGCTATGCCGTTTGACGCCATGACGTAATAACTGTGATATCAGAACAGTGATTTGTTGTATAATAATTCACTGTTTTCTGCCTTCTTTGTTTAATAGGAAAATGAATCGGATCGTGTTAGAATTGTTTATTTATTTGTTACGAACCTTCTGTCACTAAGGGGAATGTATTGACGTATACCTGTCTTCAAACAATTCATTAAGGTACTGCGCAGTTACGTGTGAAATGTATTACAATATCGATAGAAAGAACCTCTTTGTAAATACTATTTATATGTATATAAAGAAAATTTAAAAAATGTTATTATTTAACAAGCTTGTGTTGCAGTTTCGTATTTCACAGCTTCATGTTAGTACCGCCTCTCAAAACAACCCTTTAATTTTATTTTAATCTGATCTTCAATAGCACTACTGTTTTAAAGCAAACAAAAACAAGGAAAAGAAAAAAAAACATATTCAGGATTTTGCCAGGCTTTGATCCCACGAGACATTTGCATTGACGGAAGTGACTATAAAAAGACACAGCAATAAAACAAAAGTATGAAAACTATAATCTAAAAATATAGAAAATTATGATTTGAGAAAAATAGGAATGAAGAAAACCATATGTTATTAAATCATTATAGGCCTAGAGATTTTTGTAGACCCCGTTTTTTTGAAGCCCCTTGTCTGTAGATCATATTTCTGAATTCTGCCATCTGGCAAGCGGGTTCTCTGTGAATTACAGCATGTTCTTTACGTTACATTAACAAATAGTTAATAAATGATAAAACTGGAATGTGTTGATTTATATGGTAGAAACAACCAAAATCATTAGCAAGTGCATTTAGTGATATGCAGAATATGCTGTTGTCAATGTTCCTGTTTAGTTTTGTTCTCTCAATCAATCAATTTTGTAATTTACGTTACATCATGTTTTATAAAAATACTCATATAAATTAATTCAGTAGGTTTAATTGTCAGAAAATATCAGATATGTCTAAAATATAGTATTTTCATATACACATTACATTTGTATTTAAGAATTTATCATTCAACAGTTTCAAGAATAAGTACGTTACCATTATTATATACGTTACTAAAATTGGTGATATAATATTTTCATTTCTTAGTCAATAGATTGTCTATGTAATTCGTATAATGGTGTTTAAACTTAGATAATGCAAGTATCTTATTAAGTTTGAACTAATTTGATATAAAAATGCATATAGCACAGCACTGACATTGTAACCTACGTTACGATACGTTACTGAATGTGTATTTTAGTAACTGAACAATACACGCTTACAACTGCTTATCTGCTTAACCAAACAAATTCACGTAAATCAAAATTGAGAAAACAATTAAGTTGTAGCATTCATCTTTCTTCTGCTACCTTGTAATAAGCAAATTAGTATTTACTGCTATTAAAAGTTCTTTTCAGATTGATATTTTCAGTCACCTAAGTGGTCATAATCACTGTCTGTTTCGTAACCTATATGGTGTCAATTATATTGGTCATCTCTACTTCTTCACAGTCATCATCAGAATTCTTTTCTATTTCCATGATGGAGATTATCCATGATTTGCATGAAAAAAGTGTGAAATACATGACATGAATTCCCAGTCCAATATTACCACTTTGTATTTTCGCAGTAGCGAACTGTGGCAAATCTATATCTGCATGTAGGTCTAGTGTGGCTATCGGTGTGTAACATTACCGTATTCACATTAACCGTTACTTAAAGGCTATAGCATTTATCTTTATACATCGGTATTCAAGAAATTAGAAGTGTTAAAGACCCACCAATACCGAGTGGTCTACTTTTCCCTCTCACATGAACTTGGTGCAAATAATCGTGCATACTACTATATTAATTAAATAATATTTAGACATAAAATACAATGTCTTAGCCTTATATCTGTTACTGTCAAATTGTAACTAGATACTTGTTATTTCTCATTTCTCCATACAAAAAAGGTATAATTACCATCATGGAAATACAAAAGATTACAGATATTTTGTGGTGTGTCTTTAAGGTAACTTGACATTAGCCACTACTGACCTTGACATTTTATAGGGTAAAATACAAGTATATATAACTCTCAAAATATACTAAGTATTTAGAATGGAAGCTCAAACAAGAGCTGGCACTATTAGTGACAAACGCCCCCGAAGTGTGCCTAAGAATGCAACAGTTGTCTGTGCAAAATATGCCAGAATAGTTTCGATATGACTCATTTTGCGACCAGATTAAACAAGTTCTCCGAGTGATGTGCATTTCACATTTCGTGCAGTAGATAAGTCAGCTGGTGATGTGCATTTCCGCCCAAAGTCGTTAATAACAAGCAATTGCCTTACAAAAATATTGAAATATTTTTGTCTTAAGAAACCATTAAAAGTTAAACCTACTAAAAATACTATGTTTTCTACAAAAGATAGTGAAAAATCAGAAACACCACTTCACTTGTTTAGGCGTTATGTCTTGTTGAAATATACTGCTCTTGTTCGTATTTTTGCTTTACGATACATACGTTATGCAACATTTAGGTGCACTTATTCACGATTTTATGGATACATACAAACAAGAAATTATTCGTGGTTGAAGCTATAACTATGTATACGACTTTTGATAATCATGATTACCTATTACATTATAAGTTAACGTTGGCTTCGAGTTATAAAAGAATATAACCTCGCAAGTTCGCTAGTAAATTTTATTGAACGAACATTTAACTGTTACAAAACATATTTAAATACATTAACAAAAGGTAAATTGCAAACATAATTGGCTCATATAATCATAGATACACTCTTACGATACCATAAGCATATACATTTGTTAGAGGAATTTGAATATTTGATGCGTCCTGCTTGTAAGTTAAGATACACTACAAACGTAACGTAAGTATCATTAGATTGAATGACATGGGTATGAGAGAAAAATACATTCAAGTTAGATGTATTATGTGGCAAATATGATTGTTATTTACCAACATTATGTGTCTGATAACACGAATTTAAGTTAATTTAATAAAGCTTTTCTTGGATCTACCATAACGCGTATTAAACTTGTCAAATCATAAAACATACAATTTTACCAGAATACTTCTTGACAACAAATGTTTCTGTTGTGGTTATACTTACTTTTGTAATGAAACCGTTGACATATAATCAGCATAATCTTATGCACAATATGACAATAAAGTCTTGGTTTACCATCTGATCAGAAATATGCTGATGGTAACGTATGTATCCTAACTTAAGTATAACGAATCAATTCATTTGCGGGCACCAAATATCGTGTTCAATATTGCCATCAAATTAAGGCCGTCCATTGTAAATCAAAAGAACAAATATTTATTAATTATTTCTTACGACTGTCAAATTAATGATTCGTATTTTCAAAGCCGGCTTTGATAATCTCGTCCTCTTGTATATTTGTAAGGTGGCAGCCCTTATAGCAAGTGCTATCCATGAATCACACAACATCAAGCTGTATATAATGATATGCACGCCAAACAATGCTTATTCAAATATTCAAAAAATAAATGCAACCACAAAGTCACCGTGTCCGAAATATTTACAAAAAATGAAGAACAGATGATTTTATTTAAGTTGAGCACCACTGCATTCATGCACCAAGCATCACCACAATCCGACAGTTCTACATATAAAATTTCTTTCAGAATGAACAGTTTTATTAAGTCTGTACTTACTGTAAAGACTTTTTCAAAATCTATTTACATTCTTGAAAAATGATTTAAAGGTGTATCGTGCTTGGAACAAACGTTTATGCCCTTTTACTGGAAGATTTTTACCTTAACAGTAATTAAAGGTAGCTGTTTTATTTTTACGGCAGAGATTCGTTTTGAGGTATCAATTTTAACAGAAAACGAAAAAAAAAACTAATCAGAAAAAAGTTAATAATTAAGAGTGGCGTACATTCTAAGTCAGCACTACAGACATTATCATTTCGGTTAAAGGCCCGTGCTGGAACAACCAAAGCCTATTCATCAAACTAAGAAACAGAATCTCCAGACTACGAAAGAAACCTGGTACATTTTCACAAGGAATGTATAATGTCATATTATGACATTATAAATTCCTTGTAAAAAGGAATGGGTTTCTTTCGGAATCTGGACAGTCTGTTTATTTGTTTTTTTTTTCTTATTTTCTTTCCTCCCTTCATTGTTTGTCCAAGGATTTAGCAGGGAGGTAATATTTTCACTGTCTGATACTCTCCTTTTCAAGGAGCGCACTGCCTTTAGCTCTCTCACGTTCACGATACTTCTTTTGAACTTCAGCCCATATTTACCTGATGTGCAACCCACCACAAGTCAACAATGAGTAATTATTACTGATATACGAGTAATTATTACTGATATACGCACACATACACCAATAACGAATGTATTGATACATACGTTACCGATCACTGTCCTATATTGTGCCACGGGTATGCTGTTTCCATTCATTTTATTTTTAATAAAATGTCAAATATGTATCTTTATAATAAAGATTCAATGACATACGACCAATTTTGTAAACGAAATCTTATAATAAGAAATAAATATCAACGCATGTTTTATCATATTTTAAAAATAGAATTTGCATGACATGTTTTGAACAAAAATAGTGTTAAAAACAAAACTTTTCAGCAAATTTAAACACCCGAGTGTTTTATCTTGGAACCTTAACTTAAAAAAAAATAAAAGAAGTCTTATGTTGTATAAAATGGAGAGTCAATAAAATATCAAGTATCTAAGATACTTACGTTACCATACGTAACGTATGTATCAATAGTTTGTACAGTGTTTATGACGTACTCAGTATGTATAACAACACAAATTAAATTTAAACAAACAATATGATTGTCATGTAATCACAAACAGGTTTTACTTTAAGATATATCAAATTTACTTACTATTTATACCGTACGTTATCAGGGGAGCCCGTTGGACATTTTCAGAAAAAGACAACACGTCTTCAAGGACAAATGTGCGACTTTACATGTGTGAAATCTGCATCTTATGACGTAGACGATACAAAGTGATGACATTATCAATTAAAACTGAGTGACACTTTCCTGCTTATGTTATTTTAAATTAGGCTGGTCACGTTTGTATCGATCACGTTTGTATCATTTTGCCATTTCTAATGTCACTTGAATTAAGAAGGACCTCTGCTTTATAACAGATTTATTGAAAATGCATGCACTGTTTTGGCATGAAAAAACTACACTTAGTTCAACATGAATTGCTGTGATTTTTAATGTCTTAGAATAAAGGTAACGTTTGTATCATGGAAAGTGGAATCTTCACATAAGGAAAATTTAAGTGAAAAATATATCACTATTAAGTATATCTTGTATCAAATATTATAGCCTGTAGTTGTAATGAGACTAGAAATAACCTTAAAAAGCACATAAAACGCTATTTTTCATACGTCAAGCTTATATATTCATAGAAGAATAGATGCATAACGTAAGTATCCCATCATCGGCGTCATATCTGTTTTATTGTTTAGGAATAGTAATAACACAAACATACACATTATGAAGCAGTTAGTAGTAATAAGGGAATATGTATTTTTTGCATTTACTAAAAAATCCGTCATTATCTCTAAAAGAGATCGAGCGTTGTTAATTTTTGTGTAAAACTTGCACATGGCGTCAGTAACGTATGTATCATTTTAGACTGTCGTTAGTGATTTTTTTGGATTATGGATCAGATAAATCCAATTGATATTAGGTAACAAGTATGAACATGTATTTATTGAAATTCTAGTATATTTAGTTTGCCCCTGATGCCTATGTTTAAACGACCACGGCAAGGAACACTCAATTGTTCGTCATTAACGACTTTGGGCGTTCACGTTTGGTGATGTGCATTTCACATTTCGTGCAGTAGATAAGTCAGTTGGTGATGTGCATTTCACGTTTGGTGATGTGCATTTCACATTTCGTGCAGTAGATAAGTCAGTTGGTGATGCACACTGGCCATAGCTTTATCAGATCAAGTGGTTCCAACGTTGTTTGAGCGGTGAATTTTACGCCGATCAGATGGAGAAATATGGCCGATACTACAAATTTCCGGAATTGTAAGTATGATTTAAAGGAATTTCGACCCGTCAAATAACGAATCAAATGAAAACGATGGGTGCATCTGGAGCGCAAATGTGTCTATGTTTTACCACATGTGTCTTTTTAGCTGAGATTTGTGCCGTTTATTCAAACACTTCTGTACAGTCCGGCGGGGGAAGAAGATTTTTGACAGTTTTTGACAATATCGCCTCAAATATAGTGTTTATCGGGAGCAAGTAACTGTTAAAACAATTTTTATGTAAAGGGCTACCTCTTAAAACAAAGCGTGTTTATTTTCATAGAATTATTCAGGGTTGTTTCTGAACAATCGGCCGGAAACCTAATGCAACGCCGTTTCGAGTGGGTCGCTATGCAACGCAATCAAGTGGATACCGTTCTGTGTCTTACTTGCGAAGTCTTATCCGTCTTAAAAACAGTCATTAAAGCCTAACAATGAATAAATTTGGAGAGTTTTATATCATTATAATGATCCCGCCATTTCTAATATCTTGTACTAAATATATATAATGCATTTTTATGCTCGCTTAACATTTAACATATTTTTGCGGACATTGTCAAAAACATCAACACAAAAACATAAAGCAAGGGTGAACATCGAACAATATCATTAAGTAAATAATAGTATTAGTTCGTTAAAACAAGAACCAGTTCAAGGACATTTATCTCCTCCACGAATGGTACTGAACAGCATGCCAAAAGCGGGTTGACTCTTTATGAGGATTGTTCAATATGAATGCATCTGAGCACATAAAAATGTATCCTTGATAGATTTCAATGAAAATTTTATTCGGTCCCCTCGAAGTATTCACCTCCAACAGATTTGCAAAATTTCAGTCTTCTAATCCAATCGTTGAAGCCTTTTTCGTAGTATTTTCTAGGTATACTATGAAGACACTGGAATATTGCAGAACCGAGGTGTTTGCGCTGCACAAAGTTTCGACCAGAAAGGTATTTTTGAACCTTGGGAACAAAAAGAAGTCACACGAGGCAAGGTCAGGCGAATAAGAAGAGTGATGGAGGGAGCACAACAACCTTTTCCTGCTTCAGAAAGTCTTCTACAATAGACGCCTTGTGTGGTGACGCATTTTCATGTAGCAATCTGACATTGGCCAAACCAGTTGCGGGTCTTCACGTTTTGAAATATTTCTTCAGTTTTCGAAGAACTTTAGCCTTGTTAAACTTCGAATTTACGGATTTGCCTTTAGGTACAGCAACCTGAATGGCAGGACCCTGAGTTGTGAAGAATATGGCATACATTACCTTCTTGACACTCATGGTCCGCTTTGCAAGTAACTGTTAAAACACTTTTTATGTAAAGGGCTACCTCTTAAAACAAAGCGTGTGTATTTTCATAGAATTATTCAGGGTTGTTTCTGAACAATCGGCCGAAAACCTAATGCAACGCTGTTTCGAGTGGGTCGCTATGCAACGCAATCAGGTGGATACCGTTCTGTGTCTTACTTGCGAAGACTTATCCGTCTAAAAAACAGTCGTTATTTTCAAAGCCTAACAATGAATAAATTAATTTGAAGAGTTCTATATCATCATAATGATCCCGCCATTTCTAACATATTGTACTTTTACATTTTTATGCTCGCTTAACATTTAACATTTTTTTGCAGACATTGTCATAAAACATCAACACAAAAACATAAAGCAAAGGTAAACATCGAACAATATCATTAAGTAAATAATAGTATTAGTTCGTTAAAACAAGAACCAGTTCACGGATATTTATCTCCTCCGCGAATGGTACTGAACAGCATACCAAAAGCAGGTTGACTCTTTAAATCAGTATAGTTACAGTTGGTTACTTTTAGTCCCTTAAAACCAATACATTGCGATTTCAATACTGATTTGTTGCGCATTTAAGCTGTTCATACAAAATAAATAAAGTTTGGTCCATGATAAAAGTATTGATCAGTTGTTTATATATATTTTCATTCATATTCCTGGTGAAACGTTCGTTTATTTTCAGAGAGATAAATCAACAGAGACCGTTAAAATTAGCCAGGGAAACATCTACATCTACATCTACATGATTCTTCCAACAATCATTAACGATTATGACTGGGAGGCGCTTGTCTGGGCAGTGTTAAAAATGAGAAAACTCATTAGGTGCAAAGAATAAAAATTACTACAGGTGCTATGTTAAAAACATAGTGAAGGAAGTTACTGCAGATGTACAGTAGCCAGCCGCTCAGCAAATATGTTGAGGCTGGGGCTGGACTGTACATAGTGAGGAAGGCCATTCCATAGTCTGATTGTACGGGGGAAGAAGGAGTTCATGTGGTATTGAGTACGGGACTGTGGAATTAGGTAGTTCAGGTTTCTGGTCGGAGTTAGATGGTTATGGTCGACGCATACATGATTCGTTCGGAGTTTGTAAAAATAGATGAGAGAAGATTGTATGCGCCGTTGTTCTAAAGTTTGCCAGTTTAGGGTGTTAATCATCTGGGTTACACTGCTTGTATAATTATAGTCGTTAAAAATAAACCGTGCAGCTGATCTTTGCACTTTTTCGACTTTGTATGAGAGGGACTTTTGCCAGGGGTGCCAGATGGATGAGCAATACTCGAGTTGTGGACGGACATAGGTGTTATAGGCTTTCTCTTTGACCTTTTTGTCTGTTGTCTGAACATTTCTTTTGATGAATTTAAGAGAGTTGTTTGCTTTAGAGGAAATAGTATTAATATGTTCAGACCAGTTTAAGTCTTTAGTTAGTGTAACACCTAAGTATTTAGCGGTATCGGTAGATTTGTGTTCCTTGTCATGCAGGGTGTAAGGAAACATGACAGGGTTTCGTTTGCGAGTAATTCTCAGCACCTCACACTTGTCTGGATTAAATTCAATTGACCAGTCCCGTTCCCACTTTTCAAGGGCATACAAATCTTTTTGTAGTGTTTGGGCATCAGATGAGGACTTGACTGTAAGGTATACTATGGTATCATCTGCAAACAGTCTTGCGTTACTTCTAATAGAATCTGGTAGGTCATTAATGTAAGCCAGGAAGAGACAGGGACCTAGGACGGATCCCTGAGGGACACCGGACAGGACAGGCATGGTGTCAGAAGTGCAGCCGCCTACAACTACTCTTTGGGTTCGACCCTTCAGAAATGACTTTATCCACTGTGATACCAGAGGGTGGACACCCGGCTCATTAAGTTTAAATATCAGTTTATTGTGATCAACCTTGTCGAATGCTTTACTAAAATCCATTACTATTACATCTGTTTGTTGACCTTGCTCAAGGTTGTCGTAAACTTCTTGTGTAAAGCTGATCAGTTGTGATTCACAGCTATGCTTAGATCTGAAGCCATGCTGGTACTGGCTTAAGAGGTCATTAGTGTCAAAATGTGTCATGATGTTGGAGACTAGAATGTGTTCCAATAATTTGGAAGCTATGCAGGTGAGAGATATTGGCCTGTAGTTACTGGCCTTGGATTTCGGGCCTTTCTTATAAACAGGGGCGACAACTGCACTTCTCCAATCTGGCGGGACACAGCCAGTTTCCAGGGATGACCTAAATATAATTGTAAGGATGGGCGCTATCTCGTGGTGTAGCTCTTTTAGAACTCTTGGTGAGAGTTCATCTGGGCCAGAGGCTTTGTTTGGAGTGAGCCCCTGCAGGAGTTTATCAACACCCTCTTCTGTAACGGAGATCATGGGCATGTTGGGTGCTGAAGTGTCTGTAGTAACTTTTTTGCAGAGTTGCTTCAAACTGAGTGGTTGTGGTTTTGAGAAGACCGACTCAAATTGCCTATTTAGTATATTGGCCTTGGTGGCAGGGTCAGTATATGTTAGACCCTCATGCTTAAGAGGTGCTACACCACAATTTTCTGTTTTCTTATGTTTTATGAAGGAATAGAATTTCTTATTTTTACCTGGTTGTGAATCGTCCATGAATATAACTGATTCTAGGTAAGACCAGTACAAGTTCCTTAGCTGTTTTTGGATGCTATATTTAAGGGCTTTGAAGGTGTTACTTTTGCATGGGGATTGGTTGGATTTCCTCAATTTGGTGTACATTTTATCATGCTTGCGGATTTGCCTAAGGATCTTGGGAGTTAACCATGGGAGGTCGCAGCGTGTCTTAGTAGTTTTTGTGGGAATGTGTAGAGAACTAAGTCGATTTAGTTCATCTTTGAACAGATTCCAGTCTGAGGCGGGGTCAGAGTGGTCAGAATCAGCGAATTTCTTTCCAAACTCCGCTGGGTCCCTTTTGAAATCATCCCAATTTGCTTTGCTAAAGCATTTTATTGACCTTTTGGGCTGGAGGGGACGGCCTTTCTTTATGTTGATTTCATGGAAGACAATGTCGTGGTCAGATTTACCTAGACTAGGGATTGTTTTAGTACATTGAACTAGGGAAGAGAAGTTAGTGAGGAACAGGTCCAGAATATTCTCATTTCTGGTTGGGATCTTGACCATTTGCTGTAGATTAAAGAAATTTATCCTATCAACGAAGTCCTCATACATTTCCTTGAATCTGCATTTGGACTTGGGGGCCTCAGATGACCAATCTATATCAGGTAGATTGAAGTCACCGAGTAACCGAATTGTACTATCTTGGGGTACTTTAGAAAGGGATGACCATAACTCTGTGAGGGAGTCCTCATCATTTTCGTGGGGCTTATAGTATGTGCCAATGTATATATCCTTGGCCCCTTTGATAGTAATTTTCGCCCAGGACAGGTTGCAGTTGGTTTTCAGTTCAGGTTGTTCTTGAGAAATGAGGTGTTTTGAGATTGCACTAAGGACACCTCCGCCCTGGCCTGAGGTTCTATCATCCCTGAAAACCTGGAAGTTTAGGTCCTTGGGAAAGATTTCAGAGGTTTGGATATCTGGTTTCAACTAGATTTCCGTACAAGAGATAATATCTGGTTTGACCTGTTGTATTAATTGATGGAGATCTGGGATTTTACTTTTTATGGACCTACAGTTAATATTAAGAATGGTTATTCTCTCGCTTTTGTCATGTTTGACTTTGGAGGGTTTTTTGACCTTTGTTTTGGGAGTAGAAGTATCTTTTGGGGAGGGTTTGAAATTTGGGGTATCTGAGAGTGACCTAATTGACCGATCTGGTCGGTGACTCGCATCTAAAATGGTAGAACTATAATCTAATTGGAAGTATTTGTTACTATCATTAAGGGAGTCAACGGATTCAATTAGGGAGTAGGAATAGTTTGCCTGTTCACAGTATTGACAGTGCCAGGCAAACCTTGAGTCAGAAAGACGATCATACGTGCTGTCTCCGATACCTTGACAGTCTGTGTGGTACCATTGTTCACAGGTGTCGCACAGAATGCCCTTCTGCGTCCAAGTGACTTTCTCTTCACAGTGACCACATAAGTATTGCGATTTGGAAGTACTGGGTCCAGGATTTAGTTCAATATCTGGGCATTGACAGACCAACAAGCAGTGTAAAAATACCAGGGTCGTTTTACCTAGGACAGGCCTACTCCTGCCCTTAACAGATCTAATGGCGTGGATGACAATGGCATTCTTGGTTTGGGCTCTCATTGACAAACCTGTAATATTGCTGGTGCTGACCAAGTCTGGGATCTGGTACTGTGCTGTTAACCTAAAACCAAGAATGATTATGAATAAGAACATGAGGGTTATGAAAAGTCTCATGTTTGGTTCAGCGGAAGTTACCTGGATCAGTCAGTGGGTAAACAGTACTGGCAGGAACTGTATAAAAACAGACACGATGTCTGTAATTAAAGACAACCCGGTGTTGTACCCTGGAAAGTCCTCAAAACTAATTGTTTACCCGAATTGAGTATTACTCGGATAAACCGGAAGTGACTGAAAAAAAGTTACAACCGGAAGTACTACCTAAAATTCCACAGAATTCCTAAAACTAACAGAACGATGTAAATTAGTAGGTATGTTATATTGGGCGATTAATTGGGCACTGTTTTACCTGTTTACCAAAGAGAGAGAGTGATTTGGGCCCTGAAAAGAAGTGAAAAATTAGTTTTGTTGTGCCGGAAGAAAAAGACGGTGACTGCCCGACGCATGCGCAACGTGTAATAAAAGGCAAGATGTTATTTGTCCTCCATAAAACAGAGAAGATGTAATAAAACTCTATGGTCGCCGTTTAAAACAGAAAATAGAAATGAAATACAGACACCAATGAAAAAAAAGTTTTGTTGGAGACAGTTAAATAGTACAACTGTAACACGTCTCTCTTAGTATTGCTAGTCCGTTTATTTTCTTTCATTGGTGTCTGTATTTCATTTGTACATTTATACATTGATACCACACCTATTAAAATCCGTTCACTTTAGCTGTGTCTATCGCTCGCTAAACATTGCCTACTCGTGTATACTAATACAAAAAATGGTTGGAAAAAGGTCAGCGTACGCCGTTGAAATACGGCCCTATATTAAGAATCGTTGTATTCTTGGCATAGGGTGTAAAGACATTTTTGATGAAATATGTTCTGTTTATGGGCATAATGAAATATTTTTTCGACAGTTATTTGTTGGTTTAAAAAATTCAAATGTGGGTTAGTTTCAACAGAAGATGAATCACACGGCCGTCGGCCGAAAACAGCAACGTCTGCCAAGATGGTTGCTGGAGTGAAAGAAATTGTTGCTACTGATGCAAGATACACCACTAGGCAAATAGCTAGTATGGTCGGCATCTCATAAGAGCAGCTCATACAATTCTGAAACGTAATTTGAAAATGAGAAAGATCTGTGCTACATGGGTTCCCCATCTATTGACAGATGAGCAGAAAAAGGCACGCGTGCAATGCGCAAACTTGTTGTTTAAACAGTTTCCAAATTACAATGCACGATCTTTCGCAAATGTTGTCACAGGTGACGAGACATGGGTTCACTTTTGGCAAAAAACCATGCATTGCAAAGCGGACCATGAGTGTCAAGAAGGTAATGTATGCCATATTCTTCACAACTCAGGGTCCTGCCATTCAGGTTGCTGTACCTAAAGGCAAATCCGTAAATTCGAAGTTTAACAAGGCTAAAGTTCTTCGAAAACTGAAGAAATATTTCAAAACGTGAAGACCCGCAACTGGTTTGGCCAATGTCAGATTGCTACATGAAAATGCGTCACCACACAAGGCGTCTATTGTAGAAGACTTTCTGAAGCAGGAAAAGGTTGTTGTGCTCCCTCCATCACTCTTCTTATTCGCCTGACCTTGCCTCGTGTGACTTCTTTTTGTTCCCAAGGTTCAAAAATACCTTTCTGGTCGAAACTTTGTGCAGCGCAAACACCTCGGTTCTGCAATATTCCAGTGTCTTCATAGTATACCTAGAAAATACTACGAAAAAGGCTTCAACGATTGGATTAGAAGACTGAAATTTTGCAAATCTGTTGGAGGTGAATACTTCGAGGGGACCGAATAAAATTTTCATTGAAATCTATCAAGGATACATTTTTATGTGCTCAGATGCATTCATATTGAACAATCCTCATAAAGAGTCAACCCGCTTTTGGCATGCTGTTCAGTACCATTCGTGGAGGAGATAAATGTCCTTGAACTGGTTCTTGTTTTAACGAACTAATACTATTATTTACTTAATGATATTGTTCGATGTTCACCCTTGCTTTATGTTTTTGTGTTGATGTTTTTGACAATGTCCGCAAAAATATGTTAAATGTTAAGCGAGCATAAAAATAAATTATATATATTTAGTACAAGATATTAGAAATGGCGGGATCATTATAATGATATAAAACTCTCCAAATTTATTCATTGTTAGGCTTTAATGACTGTTTTTAAGACGGATAAGACTTCGCAAGTAAGACACAGAACGGTATCCACTTGATTGCGTTGCATAGCGACCCACTCGAAACGGCGTTGCATTAGGTTTCCGGCCGATTGTTCAGAAACAACCCTGAATAATTCTATGAAAATAAACACGCTTTGTTTTAAGAGGTAGCCCTTTACATAAAAATTGTTTTAACAGTTACTTGCTCCCGATAAACACTATATTTGAGGCGATATTGTCAAAAACTGTCAAAAATCTTCTTCCCCCGCCGGACTGTACAGAAGTGTTTGAATAAACGGCACAAATCTCAGCTAAATAGACACATGTGCTAAAATATAGACACATTTGCGCTCCAGGTGCACCCATCGGTTTCATTTGATTCGTTATTTAATGGGTAGAAATTCCTTTAAATCATACTTACAATTCCGGAATTTTGTAGTATCGGCCATATTTCTTCATCTGATCGGCGTAAAATTCACCGCTCAAACAACGTTGGAACCACTTGATCTGATAAAGCTATGGCCAGTGTGTGATGTGCATTTCACGTTTGGTGATGTGCATTTCACATTTCCTGCAGTAGATAAGTCAGTTAGTGATGTGCATTTCACGTTTGGTGATGTGCATTTCACATTTCGTGCAGTAGATAACTCAGTTGGTGATATGCTTAATGCTGCAAACTATGGTGTTCAAGTGTAATTAATTCAATTTTATGTCTGATAATTTTTAAGATGAATTACACCTATTTTGTGTTTAACGAAGATTTCCTTCAAAAACCCCAGACCCAGGGACGTTAGAATGACGCCCATATAGTCGGTGTAAATATAATATTCCTTCTGCCTAATTAGTCCGCTACAGCACGACATTGTAAATGCACATCACGAAATGAGAAATGCTCATCACGAACTGACTTATCTACTGCACGACATTTAAATGCACATCACGGAATGTGAAATGCTCATCAAGAACTGACTTATCTACTGCTCGACATTTAAATGCACATCACGGAATGTGAAATGCTCATCAAGAACTGACTTATCTACCGCACGACATTGTAAGTCAGTCAAAAAAATGTAAATGCTCATCATGAACTGACTTATCTAATGCACGATATTGTAAATGAACACAAAGAAGTGTGAAATGCTCATCACGAATTGCCTTATCTACTGCACGACATTTAAATGCACAACACGGAATGTGAAATGCTCATCACAACCTGACTTATCTAATGCACGATATTGTAAATGCACACCACGAAATAAGAAATGCTCATCACGGACTGACCTATCTACTGCACGATATTGTAAGTGAACATCACGAAATGTGAAAGGCTAATAAAGAACACACATATCTATTACACGACATTGTAAATGTATACCACGAAATAAGAAATGCTCATCACGGACTGACTTATCTAATGCACGATATTGTAAACGCACACCACGAAATGTGAAATGCTCATCACGAACTGATTTATCTACTGCGCGATATTGTAAGTGCACATCACGAAATGTGAAATGCTCATCACGAACTGACTTATCTTCTGCACGACATTGTAAATGCACACTACGAAATGTTAAATGCTCATCACGAACTGACTTATCTTCTGCACGACATTGTAAATGCACACTACGAAATGTTAAATGCTCATCACGAACTGACTTATCTACAGCAGGATATTGTAAGTGCACATCACGAAATGTTAAATGCTCATCACGAACTGATTTATCTACTGCGCGACATTGTAAGTGCACATCACGAAATGTGAAATGCTCATCACGAACTGACTTATCTTCTGCACGACATTGTAAATGCACACTACGAAATGTTAAATGCTCATCACGAACTGACTTATCTACAGCACGACATTGTAAATGCACATCACGAAATGTGAAATGCTCTTCACGAACTGACGTATCTACTGTGACGCATTGGCCGAGAGAGCTAAGTCGTTTTCATACGGAGGCGAAGGCCCCTGGTTCAAATACTGGCTACTCCCATCGCAGTGTGTCCTCGGGCAAGGCACTTTATCACGATTGCTTCAGTCGATCCAGTTGTAAATGGGTACCAGCAAATTGCTGGGGGTAAGGTATAATTGGTTTTTAACTTTCTTGATATAGAGTCGCTAAAAAGTTCTACAGAGCTTATGTTAATTGTTCCACAAAGCGACGGTAAATAAAATTTACCTTTACCTTTTCCTTTACTATATTGTAAGTGCACATAACGAAATGTGAAATGCTCATCACGAACTGACTTATCTACTGCACGACATTGTAAATTTTCATCACGAAATGAGAAATGCTCATCACGAACTGACTTATCTACTGCACGACATTGTAAGTGAACATAACGAAATGTGAAATGCTCATCACGAACTAACTTATCTACCGCACGACATTGTAAATGCACATAACGAAATGTGAAAAGCTCATCACGAGCTGACCTATCTACTGAACGATCTTGTAAGTGCACATAACGAAATGTGAAATGTTCATCACGAACTGACTTATCTACAGCACGACATTGTAAGTGCACATAACGAAATTTGAAATGCTCGTCACGAACTGACTTATCTACTGCACGACATTGTAAATGCATATCACGAAATAAGAAATGCTCATCACGAACTGATTCATCTACTGCGCGATATTGTAAGTGCACATCACGAAATGTGAAATGCTCATCACGAACTGACTTATCTTCTGCACGACATTGTAAATTCTCTTCACGAAATGAGAAATGCTCATCACGAACTAACTTATCTACTGCACGACATTGTAAGTGCACATCACGAAATGTTAAATACCTATCACGAACTGACATATCTACTGCACGACATTGTAAATGCATATCACGAAATGAGAAGTGCTCATCACTAACTGACTTATCTACGGCGTGACATTGTGAATTCTCATCACGAAATGATACGTGAAGAGAAAAACGTATAGTTACATGTTTGTGGTATAAATTCAGATATATTCTTTGCGTTTTTGAATATTGTGTAATTTGAGTAACCACTAATTGAACGAGTTTACAACTACTAGGTTATTATTGATTTATCGATCATAACCGTGAACAATTTTGGTAAAAATACAATGTAAAGTAACGATTTGTGAATCATAAGAAGGTGAATTATGACAATCGATCCCAGTAGTTTACTATTACATAAAAATATACGATTTAAATCTTAAACAGGTCGAAATTTCAGACTGTAGAAAATAGGATTAATCATTAGATGATATATGTACTGACCTGCGAGGATGAGAAAACTAAGGTCTGTTGTTTTTTTGTTTTTTTTCTTCTTGTTTTTTTTTCATCTTATTTACTCTCAGATTGTTCCTTTTTGCAGTAATCTTAATTTCAGATATTTAAGACTGGTATACTTTTTATGTTATCATTAACATTAACTCTTCATGATATGGTTTCGTATAATTTACACAAATACATCCCTATGGAATGGGCAATGGTATAGCTCTTTGCGTTGTAAGGAATTTTCTCACGTATCTTATACACGTTTTATATGAATCGTTCAGTAACAATTATAAATATCGCCCCCTTAAAGCAAAAAGGTACCATGTGCCGATTATTAAAGAAGGTTAAGGCACCTTTTTGCATTAAGGAGGCGGTATATACGACTCATAAATGCGAAAATAGGCCATATATATGGAAACGTTAAAGGGCATCCACATGCTAGAAAAGATGTTGCAGTTCTAGACTTAAATTTGTGCATTTGTTTTTTGTCAACTTGATAAGAAAGTTCTGAACAAATGAACCGGTATGTTTCTTGACAAAACAGATCTGTCTTGTCGACTTCCGTTTTGTCGAAAAGAAGAAAATATTTATACAATTTGCAATGGTCTTATCAAGAAGTCAGAAACCGTAAAAATTTACGATAGTCGAGATATGTATCTAGATATGATACGAAAAGCACACACGTGTTAAAAGTACATGGCCACCGTTCTAAAAGGCGGGAAACCATGTTTGATTCATGGAGAGAATATGCAGGCTATTATTTGCCTATTCTATCTGTTTGTCCGTCCGTCTGTCTGTCTGTCTATCTGTCAGTAATAAAAGGTGGATTCTGCCATTACTTTTAAATAAGAGATTTTTCCTTGAATACTGTTTATAGATAGAAGGAAATATGAACATCATTTTATTTTATGCATTTGTTTCTTTTTTGACTTCGTGTCTGCCTGTTTATCTGTCTGTCCTTCAGTCACAAAAGGTTGATCTCACTTTAAACTTTAAAAGTACAAGAGATTTATTTAGGAAACATTGTGTATCGATGGCAGGAAATTTGGAGAATATGTAGGTCCTTGTATTTGGTTAGAATATATCTTAAAACAAAAGTGCAATATAGAGTATATGCAGGCCATTTTATTTTCTTTTGTTGATACATATAACATTGTGGGTGCAATAGCAACAAAAATCTGATTCTGGTAGGGGACTTTAATTGCTCGGCAATAGTCTAACGGTGACTTGTTTAATTTAATTTAACTTTTTATGCCTTAGTATCCTTACTAAACCGTTGAGAACTGCAACATCTTTTCTCATAAGTGGAGGTTTCTGCTTTTTGACAAAATAGAAGTCGACAATATAGATTTATGCAGGCTTAATGTGTAAAAGTAGGACGAGGTCGTATACTGAATGGAATTTTATGATTGAGTTATCGACTTTCCTTCAGTTTAGTAAAGTGTATTTAAAATCAAGTATTGCGCTAGGGTATTGATACAAATCATTAAGTGTTATATGACACTGTATTGGGACTCAGTGTTATAATCATTTCTATAGTCTTTTTGGAGCATAGAAGCCATTTTATTATACCTCGAATAAAACTTGAATACTATATTATTTGATATCTCAGGCACAAAATCGCATTTTTTTTTTTTTTTTTTTGGTTTTCTACTCATGTGATATCATTAATTTCATATCGCATGCGTAACAGCTTATTTTTCATATTTTCCGTTGGGTAATACAACTTTTAGCAATAAAATATGATTAAAAATAACATTTTTGTTTCCAATAAATGTTTAGATTATTTATGTGTTTTTCGATTCAATAAAATAAATATTGCAGAGGTTGATATGAAAATGTTCACACCTCGAAATTTGACTATAGACCACGACAGTAAAGTTGTTATGCGGCTGGTAGCTGATAGATGATCATTTGAATAACCAACTTCATACCAGTTGCCAGTTGTTTATTCAAAATTTATCGGCAAGTTCGTTTACTTTTTAAAGTCAAAATAAAGCACAATGTAGCAAATGGTATCCGTTCGGGTGTTAAGTTTCATCAGTTTTAATTTCGCACGAATATCCAACTGCTTACTAGAAGGTAATTTCAGAAAATATTTTTCTGTTACAATTTACCGACTAATTCAATTAAAAGAAGTGTACCTATGCTGACTATATAAGAAATTAGGTATTGCGAACAAACTTGATATTTGAGCAGCTTGCATATAGACCATTGTATTTTGGAGTGATTGGGGCAAAGTCGTTATTCCTTAAAGCAGAAATACGAATTTTGCTCAATAACTTTTTTTTTATAAATTAGGTGCTTTTACTGAAAACAGGTACACAGGTTCAGCTTCATAATTTCAGCAAAGATGTGATATTGACATCCATTTTGTAAAATATTTCACCTTTTTTGGTGGACAGAAAATGAAGCATAAAATTGGTCTGCGGGAAGCGGGAAGTACCAGTTCACTATATTTGTTTGTTTCTTTTTGGTGTTACTATATACCCCTCTACGGGAAGTACCAGTTCACTATATTTGTTTCTTTTTGGTGTTACTATATACCCCTCTACGGGAAGTACCAGTTCACTATATTTGTTTCTTTTTGGTGTTACTATATACCCTGTATTATTATTAGTAGTATTAGGGATATTACGGATATTAAATGTTTACTTAAACAACTGTGCGCAATAAAAACTGCTGTTTAATCCACCTTTTATGTAACAAAATCTTGCCTTGATTTCTCTATGCCATTGATATTATACGTAATTTTAAGGAATTTCAAGGACTTTATTGGCAAAACGTTTGTAGGGTATTTAAGTTAGCATAAAAGCAACGTTTTCATACAAAAATATAGATTCTGAATTTCTTTATTTCCAAATTATGGTTTTGCCCGATGATTTACTCACGAAAGATACATGCTTTGATTTGATATTTGATATAATTACAGAAACTGCGGCTTAAAAATTTTAAAAGTTCCTACTGCCACCATCGAAGACCTTTAAGGTAATGTATAGTTGATATCTGGATCTTGGTTAATAAAGTCGAAATTCACGAAAAACTCTGTTACGGACAGTAGTCGGCAACACCTTGGATCATTTTATAAATGTATTATTTGTCATCTCATTGTATTCTGACACTAGTGACAGACGTACATATGAGAGTATTTCAAATTACTTTAGTTAATAATAAATTAGACATATACATAAAAATGTACATAAACAGTGTAACTATCAATCAGAATACTGGATTTTTGTTCAATTTTCGCATGCTCACCTTAGTACACATCTACTTGGAAACTATCCTCAGTACATAATACGGCCATCCCCAGTACAGTAAGGTAAACATTTGTAAGAGTTTATTTTTAACAGTTTAACAGTTACATGGCTAGTTTTTTCAACAAAAATAGTTTGGCCACTGCTTGCAAACTCACGATTCTGAAGTTTTAATTATTCAAAATATCTTATATAAATAACACTACTGGTCGAAATTCTATGAATTCTATGAATTTCGAAGTGATCATATCAGATTAGAAGTAACATTTTTTCAAAGTCTGCTTACCCGTAGGCATTTTACAATACACCATAGCCTAACTTAATGTAGTTCTGCACGTTTGATTAAACGAAAGTAATGGCGAAATGTCATTTATCCGGAAAACGTAGGATAAAGCCTGGATTCAGCGCAAGGCAACGGAAATCATTTTATTAATAAATTGCAACAGGTAACTAATTTTATTACATTACAACAACGTTACTATCTTTCTAAAGCTAAAATATGATATTATAACATCGTTAAATGATTACAAATCATGTCTTAAAATCAGCTCGAAATGTGCGGATCTCTTTAATCATGTGCAAAACATCTCGAACACAAGCCCAAGGCCCTGTACATTTTATTTCACCATGATATTAAAAGTTATATGTTTTTTTCTGCGACTGTGAGTGAGAAGTTTCATTAAAATTTACATTGTAGAAAGAATTCTATTCACGAAAATGTTATCAAATTGGTAATTTTCCCATAGACTTTTATTCTGAAAATTTTTGTTTGGTCATCTTTTTTTTCAAATAAGTCTAGCAAAACATCGAACACACGACCATACCTTTTTAATTTACCGAAATTTCTGAGTATATTCTGGATTTTTGAAAAATCAGGTTTTAATCAAATTCTACATTGTAGAAAAATTTTGATCCGAACATGCAGAACTACCTAAAGCATTAACGTATTGGTTGAAACACTGTGTTTTATTGCGGATACGGAAGATAAATGTTAAAACAGCAAGATCTTACCTCTGGTGAAAAATGACAGCACATCTGTATGTTTACTTATCACTTTCAGAGCTATATTCGTTGTCCGTTTCCCAACCTTGTTAAATTCATTCGTAGCTTTAAAAATAATTGCTTGTCTTTATGTATTTTTTTCAGGAAGTGTGTACGTGTTCTCCTGTGTTTTTTATTCATTTGTACGACAATTGTTATGATGGACTTTCCGAATAGAGCCAAAAATACAATTAACCCATGGAAGCACACAGCAGGAGAAGACTTCCACGAAAATCTGACATTTAATCGAACTAAAACAACAAAAGTATTTGACATTAATGCCATCCGTCCGCATTCTGTAGAATGTGAAGATCGTAAATCTGGAAAATTTCGATTGTCAGCCAAGGAGCTCCCGTTGACGGCACTTGCTTCTCCCAACAGATCAGGAAATGCCTGGTTACGTCATTTATTACAGATGGCCACAGGTAAGAAATTGCGCATGTAAACGTTTGTAAAATTTGTAAATTTATGCATACATGATTTGTTAAAAAATATGTGTCAATCAGTTTAACTCAACAAAATACACTTATAACTGTTTTTATAGTTATGATTTCTTTTTACTAACTTCTAAATGAGTCGCTTTTACCAAACTGAAATGACTGAAATCCTTTTTTTAAAGGTACTGGAACGTCGTCGATATACTGTGACCGTGAACTGCACCGGAAGGGTTTTCCATTTGAATGCGATCATACAAACCATAGCAGAATGCTTGTTGTGAAAACACACGAACCTTGTCCACCTCTGCTACCTCAGAAGGGGAAAAAAGTGGTTCAGAAGCCTAGATTGAAAAATCCTCCATTTTATAGGGCTGTTATAATTATTCGGGATCCATACAAGATCCTTGTCGGCAATATGCACAAAAGCCATTTACAAGTTTTCAAAGAAGAGAAATATTTCAAGGAGAACAGCGGTATACAGTTTTCACTTAACGTTTTGCCTGCTAAATTTCTAAAATGGACTGATCCATCATTCAATGTGGGCAGAACCATTTATTATTAGAAGGGATATTCAATGAAAGTTTACTAACCGAATAGCGAACAGTGCAGACCATAATCAGGCCCGTGCAGTCTGATCTTGGTCTGCACTGGTAGGAAAGTCAGAATCACATTCCAGTTAAAGTGAATAGTCGTGTAGAGCAAAACAAAGTTGCATTATAACTGTATTTCTTACAGTTTTGATAAAATTGCCTCACTTAATTATCAGCTATAGACACGTGACATGATTTGTTTGTTTGTTTTTCTTTTTGTCGGGGGTTGTGGCGGGAGTGGATGTTAACGCCGTTTTTCACAGTATTTAAGTACATGACATGATATCCCATCTAGTCTTATTAAACTGATACCGGGCTGAACAGTCCTAGTTCTATCCTCTTAATGCTGAGCGTCAAGCGAGGAAGCTACTAGAACCATTTTTTTTTCACGGCCAGGGAGCGGACCCACGACCTTTCACAGTCGAAGCGGGCGCTCTACCACTAGGCTACCGAAGCAGTTTAGAAAATAAGCAACTAAAATAATTTATGGACGTATTCTAACACTGAAGAAATTTAAAAGTAGGGCTTACCTATAGATTTGAAAGTATTCGTTTTTAGAAGATTTTTCTAATGTGTATATTTACCTTAAACTCATTGAATAAGGGTATCAAGACGGTAACTTTTTGTGCTGCATGAAATGTGACTTACACTCGTGAAGCTGATATTCGTATTTGTTTTATTCTGATATACAGAGATTCGGTCGTCTGTAAAAAATATCGAATATCCGTGAAAGCTGTGATATCGATAAAGGATAAATAATATGGCTTTAAAATGAAATTGCTAAAATTGCTTTTATTCTGTAAAACTCATACATTAGTGGCGATGACGTTATTAAAAACGTCAGCGTGTTGTTAACAAAAGTGGGTCACTCGATCGTAGCCTGTTCGTTTTATTAACGCTGATTCTAGCATAAAATTGATGTTCTTGTCACTTTTCGGGGGTGTTTTAACAGGAGATAAAACGCGTGTAAACAGAGAGATTCTCGCGCTCTCGTGCTGTTAAAACACCCTTTTTTATATATACGCGTTCCGTGGCAAAGCGAAAAGGTCATTCGGTCCCAAAACGGATAATTCAAAAAGAAGTGACGTCAACGTAAAAAAATCAAACATTCCCGCGCATTTCGTTAAAATTTAATGACGTTGAGTGACAATGTATTCATTTATCAGTTATTACGCCTTTTATGCTAGAATAGCGTCAGCGCATGTTCATTTCGTGTTAAAACAGCTTCAGAAACCCTCGGGTAACGTTGGTACCCTCGCCGTAGCGGGCTTGGGTACCAACCAGTTCCTAGAGATTCTGCAGATGTTGTAACATGAAACAACATGTGTAATCCCTACATTATGACGTAACTAAATAACAGGATAGTGTTTGAGCCTGTCGCATTACAGTGCCTCAAACAAGATTTTGGATACGCCTACCTTTTACAAAAAAAATAAAAGTCGAGTACGATTCTAATAAAAAATGCTCAATTTTGAAAAGTAATGTTTGAAGGAGATGATTGTCGTCTTAAACATGTAATAAACGTTGATTTGTTTTTGTAAATGCACCTTGTGAATTTTGTATGAAATGAACTAAAACACCAATCAGCACTAAGGAATCAGGTATAATGAATACTCATAACTGAACACCAAAACATAATTATGTATACAAAAATCACGTGACCAAGAATAGGCTGGAGAGAGAAATAAAATCTTATTTGACTTTCTCGGTGAAATAAGACTTTTCAATTCTTGATATGGAAATAAAAGTTACAAAAAAAGGATTACATATTGAAAGAGTTTGTAAATGGTGGTTTGAAAATGGTATTGGTAACAATACTGGCGCAAATGAATGAATGGGCATAGTTATTTCCATATTTTCATAGCATACAATGTAAACAAAGAAAAAAGTAGTTTTACAGGTGGATAACTACATTTAAGCAAAATTTGTATATTCTTTATATTTTCTGTTAGAGTTTTATTTAAAGAACAAAAAAGGGCAATTAAACAGAGTAAGGTTCCTATTAGAAATGAATGTTGTATTACTTTTTGTGAAATTTTGAAATTGCCTTTCTTTGATACGAAAGCATATTAAAGGGGGACTATTTTATTTGATTTCAGTATAATTCCTAGTTCTACATTTGCATTTGCTACACATTTCTGACCCGAAAGGCAAGTTTTAAAACATCGTATTTCTTTCATATACATTTATTTCCAATGTATTTTGGTTGAACAGCCAAGATAGGTAAAGGAAGGAAATGATAATTTTACGAACTTGAAATTCTTGTTAAATTTCGACAGTCAGAAAGACAAAATTTGATATCAAGTTTCAAGGTGTTATGGATAACTTTTTCACTCCCGGCGATGGGGTATAAGCGGGTATCCATGGTTACCAATAATTTAAAGAATATTTCAAATACTGCCGTAGGTTTCATGCATCTTACTCACAATAAGCAGCACTATGTTCATGCCAGTTGCGACAAGATTTTGTAAAGTCTTAAAGATTTTAGAGCAAAATTCAACGAATTTATCGAACAACCCTCGTATTTCGGCAAAATATATAGTTTTTCATTTAGATCTTTTGCAAATATAAATTAATAGTTTTATATTCATATCAGTCCTTAGGCGCAAAGTACGTTTATCTAATTATACTTATGTTAAAATGACTATATCTTAGCTGGACAACCAGGATAGAAAAATCAAATTTCAAAAAAATCAATCATGTATTAAGCATTCTGTGAACACAGATCTGTATAAACGATTAGTCGCTATAGTTTCGAACAAATTCCTTGCTTGGCAAAATCTGATTAACACTTTTAACTTTAATTAGTAAGAAATGTTAGAATTAGACTCCCGGCGGAATGTTACGAGTTTAATGTACTGCTCGCTAAAAAAAGGTCGATACCGGGTATTATAAAAAAAAAATACGCATAATTTATGATATAAAAACTGAAGAGAACTGCTTATCAAGAGACTATTTTGTATTAAGTTTATATTTTTTGAAAACATAGCAAGAATAAGATCATTTTGCAATATGAAAGAGTTTTCCTTACTACTTCACTTCAAGGAAAATATCACTGTTTATATTTCAGAATGGCGAAGTGCACTACCAGATCTGTTAAATTGGTGGAATCATCACAATGACTACTGGTTAACAAAATTCCGTGGACCAGTTTATCCGCTGCTTTATTCAAAGTTGTTGATAGATACAGAAAATGAACTTAAAAAACTGCTAAAATTTCTGAATGTCACCTACACTGAGTCAGATATCAGGTGTGCAATGGATAACAAGGAGGGACAATTCCACCGAAACCAAACCGTTTGGACAAGAATAAAAGACATTACTGGATTGTTTGATAATACTTTGAAGAAAGAAATTGATGCTAGTGTAAAAGTAGTGTCTGAACTTTTGAACACTAAGTACGGTATTGAGTGGTTGGATGAAAATCATAGAGTTAGGAGATAGAAATACATTTAAGAGAGTATTTGTCAGTATGCAGTGTACACTGAGGCTTAAGTGACATTACATGCGTAGCTGTTTTCTTATTCATATAGTCCGTACGTTCATCAATAAGAAAATAAGCGCTGCTATTGATAAGTGTTAATAGCTATTAATTTAACTATCGAACCAATGGTTAATCCCCAGTAGTGAATTCATGTATACTCGACTCAGAGGTGACATAGCGGACGATGACAGTATCTCTACTGCTGAAAGCTGTCACCAGGAATAAGGTTTTGCATCGTGTAGAAAACTGCCTCGCTGATATCACCTCGTGGATACATTGCAACATACTGCATCTTAATTTGTAAATAAAACTGAAATACTGGTCTTCGCATCAAAGCATAGATTCAGACACAGTTATAACCAGGAGCTTAAGCTGATGCACGCCTCTGCCGAAAATATCCAGGTCACAAGAAGTGTAGGAATATTTGAGTGTAGGACTTGAATGAATGATCAAATTATATAATTTAGCAATAAATGCTGAACAGTCATACTTCTTAATGTATCTAAACAATTATTGTTATATCAAGTTTGTACCCAATTTCCAACTTCAGAGCTTTCATTTGAAAACAATTATGTAGAAAACATTGAACCAAGAGAGGAAAGAAATCCATACATATTTAAGACAGAGTAACGTCCTCTAGTAGATCTATCTTTCCATTTCTTATGATGTTATAACGTATGCAAGATCATTTTCATATTGATAATGTTTGATAACTCTTGGTTATATTCTTAGAATACTGTAAGAGAAGTTATTCGGACTGTGTTCGCATCAGTATTGCCAAATATAAATCATTCTGTACAATTCCAAAGGCAAAGTCTCCCAACTATGGCATGGTATAAAATTATGTTTATCCCGACTGTTCTTTTTGTAATGGTAATCATCTGGACGCAGTTGTTCGAAATTTTAACAGGTGATTAAGCTAACACTCGATTAAATTTAAGGGTTTTAGAAAACTTAGAAAAACAAATGTATGGTTTAAGGATCATTAATACTAAAATGCCTTTACAATAAAATCAAAACATCATACTAGTGTTTCACACCAAACGTAGTATTTTGAATCAAAAATCAACCGACGGTTAGATTAACAGCCAGTTAAAGTTTCTAAAAAGAATCCTAGCTAGATGCTTCAGAAACTGTATGAGAAATTCTCTGGACAAGAGCGTTCTCTAAAATCTCTAAAACCAGTCATACATATATCTCCTGACAAATTCACTTAAAACAAAACTTTCAGCAGTTTAAGCTAGGTCAGTCCAAACTGTGCAAGTTATCTGGACAAATATTTCGGGACCATGGGACTGTCGGGCGGACAAGGCGGCAGATATATGCCTCCATCCGAAAAATGTCCGGGGAACATAAAAGTACGAATTGTTGGTTTTATGATAATAGGAACGATCTGTTTAAGGAATGTCGGGGCTGTTTCAGACCTCGATACGTGTCAACTCTTCGTATCGGTCCGGATAAATACAATTACGCAAAATTGTCACAATAGACGGTATTTTAACAGGAATTAAAGAGCTTCCAGCTAAAGGATTTTTAGGGCAGATCTAGACAGACTGGACAAAAGTACCAAATTTTCAGTAAAGCTAGGTAATAATATAACTTAATAATATAACTTACAAGGTCACAGTTAACGAAATTACTATATTAGCACATCTAAAAACTTCAGATATACAGTTTTATACCTGGAAATCTGTTGATTTCAGGTCTACAAAATGTCTTATATCTTTACAAAACGGTCAAAGCGATCTCAAGCTTATATGCAATAAGTTTGCTATTTTAAGCACTTTTCAAAATGACCACCATATTGAAAAATCGAATATATGGTATAGTTTGGCTTGACAACTACATTTTTGTATGTGAATATAACCTACACATTTTTTACTTCTCATTATATTGACGTGTGTAGTCCAAGATAAGTCTTTAGACATGTCTGCCTCTACATATTTTGCTTTTGGTACAAGTTTTAAGCTTTCTTCATGAAGTGTATGTTTAAAAGTTATAGGTGAACGGTTTCTGAAAATATGTAAGACCTGACATTTCCTGGGGTTAAATTCCATGTACGGAAGGGTTTAGCAGTCCGAGATGAAGTTGATGGTGATGAAATTTATATTTACTAATTTTATAAATTGATAAAACAAAGCCAAGAAAGGGTAACATGGTCATGGGGAATTATGTTACAACATAGAACTTCCACAGAAAGTCCCTCTGCCACATCTTCCCTAGCAAACCTTCCTTAGACACCTCTAGAGATAATTATGCAAGGTACCCTGTACAATAACCATTAGCTTTCCAAGAGCATCACATACAAGGCTCCTGACATGAAAGTAATTAATGTATATCCATATGTTATCGTTTGAACAGACACACCACTGAATGACAGTATTTTTTACCCGAGGTACTGCCAAGTTGAAATAGGTTAAACGTTTTCTGGAAGGACCGTCGGAATTATTTACGACCACCAAAAGGTCGCAAAAGCACCAAGTTGAACAAAGATCGTCGGTCAGATCTTCACCAGCTACTCGTCATTACTATTTATATTCAAACCTATCACAGCAGGCGGCGATTATGACACTGTTTCACTGACACACATGCTTTAACAGAATTAAGCCAACAAGAGCTGAAATCGTCTTGCCATAGAATCATTTACTAAGCAAACAACAACTTTTTGCATAATTCCGTAAGGCAAGATAGGAATTATTTCGAAAAATCTAATCAATAGGGGGAAAAGCGAGACGCATCAGGTGTTTCCCTACTACGGAACAATGAAGTATCATTCCTTGTTAGTTAAAGACAGTTTACGTTAACAAAGACCTGCAAACGTTACCTGAAGGCGTCCTAAGTCCTATGCAAATAATCACAATTACATCGCCTGGTTTCGGGAAATAATTACAGAGTATTCAGTCATAAAAAAACACTAGTCCAGATATCATTCCGGCCCTAAGGACTAAGACATGCCACTGCAACTCAATTTTATATCCAAACAATCTTGAACTAAGACGCAGTCCAATATTAAAAAAGAACGACTAAAGTGAAGCGGCCAACTTTAGACTACTTATGTTCTAATGTGACAAAACATATCCTTAACTCTAACATCATGGGGCAAATCGAGAAACAGAATATCCTAAATGAATCCCAACATGGTCTCTGTTGAAGACGACCATGAGAACATGGCCTATAACCAAAGTCCAAAACTAGGTAAGAGGACTGTTTGAGGGCAAGCAAGCAGATGTCGTTTTCTTATATTTCGCTAAGCTCAATTTCATGAGCTTAGTGGAATGCTTCCTAGATGAATATAAACCAGTACTGATGGAAAGTTTCACACCTCCTCAATGGTCCCGATTTGAACTTTCATATTCCCCATTTTCTTTTGAGCGTTCATTCATGACCCCAGACACGGTTAGCTCACCATTTATGTTCATTCCCGGCGTCTGGTTCATTTACAAACCATCTGTCAGGATACTGGTTATATGACCCAGGGAAGTGCCTACGCCTTTAGTATCTTGAACAATGGTTTGGGTCCAATCGCTAAGGTGACTATGTCTTAGACTAGCTGACAAACGATGTAGAATGTCCTTTGTTAAAACGTAAAGCTAGTGAGACCAAATATCTCAGATATAGAATTTTCCTCTGGCTACCTTGCCTAAATGATTCGTGTACCAATGATTCGTAAATGATTTCTTATTATGAGCTGGACAATTTCAGGAATCAGGCAAATCACTAAATGTTTCAAACTAACAATTTTCAATTAAAAATGATTAGCTCAAACTCCTATAGGCTGGAGACTCTATACTTGACTGGTCTTTTTGTTGAAGTTCCCGTCAGACAATGTCTTTGAATCAACAACATACGAGTCCTATCGCATAGATGCTCGGCCTCTGTCCTCTCAAACTCTATAAGATTGCCCTGACTCCTGGATGCTCAGCGCCTATATGCTATCATATGTAGCATTCAACTACCATATAGGTATTATCCCCGATGCCTTGGCTGTACTTCGCCAATAATGCTGAACTGTCTATAAGCTGGAACTCTCCTACTATCTCAGTAGATTACCAAACTCTGGGTCTCTGTCTCAGCTTCCCGATGCTCAGCCTATATATGCTATCGTCTATAGCATTCAATTACCTTTAAGGTAAAGCTCCTATGCGCTGACCCTATAGCTCGAAACCTTATCAAAATTCTGCTACTCTTCTTTAGTCTAAGAACTTCCAAAGTCTTCTTTTTAATAATTTATCCGCCCTGACAGGGTGACCGCAATAGTCTCCTTCTCAAGGTACTGGGATAAATTATTAGTTGAATCCTCGATGTATCTTCTTCGACCGCTGGACACCGAATGAGCTCTCTATCATTCATCTACCTATTTATACCCCAGCAGACGTGCTATTTTTAGAACTTGTTTCTGATTGGTCCAAATTTAAACATAACGTTTTACAACGAGTACTTGCTCTATTAACTATCTGGTTCCCTTTTAACTTTTGTATATGACATAATGTGCGAAGCAGGGACCCAGCCATCCATATAATAAACCCAAATCAACCATAAATGACCCAAATTCTATTATTAACAGCAATTCAACAATAATTATAGCAACGATAGCATGAAAAGGGAGTCAAGCACTATCTGTGCTTATGTGTTACGTTATCAATATATTAAATATACAAATTATTCTGACACCATCAATGAAATCATTAATACAGCCAATGTTCAAAGAGACATGTTGAATTTGAAAAGTGTGAAATGACTTTTCATGACCTTTCAAACTGAAAAAGACATTTAAACCAGGTAACGAAAAAGAAACGCTTTGTTGAGGTCAATTACTCTCTATATAACCACAATTTAAAGATTTCCATGACGGCAATACATTGGCATGCACCTTAGCAGCGACCTGTCCCGAAGAGGCCACATCAGCCAGGCGCTAAATCTGGTAGGTTCTTAATACGGTATTAAAAGGAGCTGCCCACATGATGTCAAGGCACCACGGGCAGTCAACACACTTGTTCGATCTGTCATTGAATAAGCGTCATCAGCATTAGATCCTCATAAAAACTAACAAGTTCAAAAGCTTTAAAAGATCCATATCCACCACAGGTTTATGTTTGTTTGTTTTGGGTTGAACGCCATTTTTCAACACTATTTCAGTATCTGCACTCCGCCCATTGAGCCAGACGGGCGGGCTTAGGCTTAAGTTACTTTATTCCAAAGACCCTGAAAGTGACACATATATGATAAGTAGAATGGATACTTCATACAGTTTTTCTGTTTACCTTATTATTAAAAGATATGATGAAATAACGTTAATTGAATAGAAATAAAGATTATCGTTCGGAAACTTGGGATAAATGCACTATTTGTGCGCCCTGGATATGGATATCTAAAACATGAACGACGTATAGCGTTTCATTAATTATAAAATCATCACATTCTCTATACGATGTTTTAAGCACTTTCACAATTTTATACATACGGTCTCTGTCACCATTACTCCTTCGGGTGTCTGCTAATTGGCTGATTGATATAGATACACAAAATGAAATGTATATTATCCCCATTTTCTTGCAGAAGCTCGAAACCGGAATATTTCTGAAAAGTTATACAAGAAAGAACTATTTGTTTCGTATTTTACAAAGTAATTTAATTTTAGTTGTAATGACTACAGAAGGTTAAAAACACTCACGACATGTATTATGATAAGACATTGACTTATAGCTATACTCCAAAATAGAAGATTTAGTATCAGATATTCTCCAAAAAGTTTAATATATGATGTGAATTTGGTGGTTTACATTTTCCGCCAGAATGACATACTTAAAGCACATGTGATGCTATACGAAATTAATTACATTTAAATGTTGTGACAAATTTCTTGACGTCACATATCTAAATGCGCTCTGAGTCTAGTAATAAGTGATAAACTGAGCAACCACTGATATACAGCTAACGTATCTGACTTAAATTCAGTGTTTCCTTAGTTAAGTTAAATAAGATAATATACAATTATTGACTCTTGGGCCATTGGATATGATGAGATATTCACCAGAAGGGGGCAATATTGACCGAGACGATCCAATGGCTCAAGAGTCAATAACTGTTTTATTATATGGGTTCAGGTTTATGAATAGGTAACATATATTTGTTGCAGCATAGTAACAATACATAGCTTCCATTCTAGTTTTAGAAAGTCATGTTTAATGGGGAAAACCCACAAATGAATTAAACATGAAATATATTTTGAAAGATGATCAGCGGGTTCGGCCAATGAAATTTAGGTTATTTTTAGAACATATAATAAAGTAATTATTTTCTGTTAAGTTTTCATTGTGGAGCATTTCTGCCTTATATATGGAGTTGTGCTGTTTTCATGATCAGAAATCAAAGGGAAAGTAAGAATCTGTGAGGACAAAAGTCAATATGCATTAATGAATTTTACTTCAGTAGAAACAAATCAACCCCTTGTTATCTTTTCAGTTTTCATCAATGTGGGAAAACCTACCTGAATCGACGCTACAATATCATCGGAAAACCTGTCTGAATTGACGCTAAAGCTACCTAAATCGACTAAAATATTATCAGAAAAGCTACCTAAATCGGGAGACTTGGTCCCACCACAGCAACACTTACGTGGGATAGTCACCTTGATTTATTTGCAGGGTTTGATTGAAAAGTTTTTAAATCATTTCTATTTCTGTCCTTATACCCTCTTTTTAGACACAACAGCACGGGTTACTATAGAGGCTTTATAGTTTGAAATGAGAATTAAAGAAAGTAAAATGATTTTAGACACAATGTCTTTTATATCAAGACGGGCTACAAATGTAGCTGTAGATAAATATACATGTATATAAATATAAATAATAAATAAAATAAATATATATATATATATATTCAAACTTGTTCAAAACTGTTAGGCAAATAATTAAAACAGACTGGTTACTGTAATATATTCGTTCACATTTTTAACATATATATTTTCAATACAGTGAAACAAACCCACTTATGATAAAGAAGAAAGCTCTAACTCTAGGCCTATCCATCTTTTATATTTCACAAAAGAATTGACATATAGGTGAAAATAAATTGTAAAATATTTGACATAGCTATATGCCTATTACGGACTAGTTACATAAAAAGAGATCATTATTAGGCAATCGATCTTGATCGTGACCAATGCGATATTGTGTAAGGTTAAAAAGATGAATAGTGTTGTTTACAATTGTTTCAGGTTGATATATAATTTTTAACAAGAACAATAGTCATGGAAACGCTTTTAACATAAATTTTGAAATCGTGTTGAACGCATAAAAACGGCCAATGAACACAATACAAAAATGAAATTCAGATTATGTCGGAGTACGACACGTTATGTATTATATCGATCCAGGAGGATTAATCTCAGGTTGGTTCTCTATTTTTGTTCCAAACATTACATTTATTCGACAACACTAAAACACTGAGTTGTGTTACTTTGTACTGTCGCTTTAATTGATGCTATTGACAATGTGTTGTCAGTATGAGTAAGATAACTTTTCGAGCGATAGATTTTTAAAAAAATATTTAAGAAATGAAATATTTTTTTCGGTGTTCATGCGAAATGAACGACAGAGTAGGATCGGCAAATCATGTTTAATTTGCCGATCCTCTTTCTGCGTTCATTTCGCATAAGCTTCGAAAACAAATTCATTTCTTATATTTACATTATATTTCCTTCCCATTTGTAAACAAGATAACATTATACATTGTACACATTTTGATGTATTTACCACTAAAGACAGGTCAGCTTCCCGGCCATTCTGTTCACCAGACGCAACAACTGTGACGTCATCTAAGGAACGTTCTCCCTTACAATACGCGAACGTCATCAAAACAGCGGTCCGTTTTCACTAAGTCGCATAGACGTCATTTTGGCGCCTTCCCTTTTGTTGTTCATACAAAATGAACGTTATAATTTTAGTCGAAAAGAATAGGGCGAATGTAAATATTGTTTCTTGAAGTAAATGGCAAAGGTACAATCTTTATCTAACTGTTAATGGAGAGTTCAGGTTTATTTTAGCCATTGTGAATTATGAATATAAAATCTATTTTCAAAATAAAGCAAAGAACGCAACCAAGTGAAAGAATAGCAGTATAGGTCTGGTCGAGTCTGTCCAGGAGAGTTAATAGAATATGCAACACCACTAACCCAAAAAGTGGAACTCATCTTGTATACAGATACATTGAATGATTACGAAATTATCAACTACATAAGGTTTAATGGTATTAGCATTTACAATAATTCATTATGAAAACATTTATAAAGGGGCAGTAAAGTTTGAAACATTTTTAAACTTCCAACCGTTACAATATATTCCACAAAAAAGAAAAATCGTCTCCTCTTTCAGTAGTTTTGCACTGAGGCACGATGGAACGTTTTGACTGTATAAATAAACTTACAGGATCGACAAGTACACGATCACTGATATTATCATAATTGATTACATGTATAATAAATTATGTTCATTCTGGCTGCACTATAAATGAACAATGTCGACTATTGTATATTGACATAGCGTAAATTTATTATTGGTATATACATTTTTGGGCAAGTATATTAAAGTACGAGAGTTGAAAACTTAAACAAATGCAAAATAAATTAAATAAAAAATATATGAAAAGATCCTAGCATATCTTTTAACGTAATATACCCCAGTCACACATATGGCGCGGATAGCTACGTCTAGCCACGGAAAGAAACGTAGTAATCCGTATCGATCCGTACCTGAGCCGTACGAATTGGTACGGATTTATACGGATTTATACGGATTAATACTTTAAGGTACGGCTCAGGTACGGATCGATACGGATTACTACGTTTCTATTCGTGGCTAGACGTAGCTATCCGCGCCGTATGTGTGACTGGGGTATTAAAACTGAATGTTCTCCATGATCCCGGAAGTCTAGATAATATAACAGCACTGATTTTAAGCGCGGGGAGATCTTTTACAGCCACGACACGGCACTTAAATACTGCTGTTGTAATAAAGAAGCTCTGCTAAATATCACGTCGACGTGACGTCAACATAATATCGTTGTGATGATTTAAGCATAGCTAGTCATATTAGAATAGTTAATAAAATCTTTGAAAAGGCTCTGTAGAAAAACAAAATACAACCAACCCTCAGTTGTCTTTAGTCTGTTCATGACAGATAATGAAATGTGCAAAAAAGAAACACGCCCCAAAGCACCGGCTTGAGCCTAATAATATTGAATGTTCTCCATCTATGGATCTATGACGAATAAATCTAAATTAGTATCTGTTTGATCTTCATGCAGACTATTGTTAAATATCACAACAGCAGCGTTTAGTGTTTAGTGCCGTGGGGTTGTCTTAAAATGTCTCCCTGGACACAGTGTTGGCATATTTCTGGTCCTTTGGGATCATGGAGTCTATTCAACGTTTGTACAATACAGCTTTGCTTCGGGGTATTAGGGGTACACTTTCCATCACCTCTCATTGAAAGACGTAGTCGAGCCGAGTCTTCTATTATTTTGCTGTTTTTGCTATATTTTCTTACATTCTCTGATTCCAAACGATCATCTTATAGATTTTATTGGTAGAAACAAATTATACCTGGCATAGATAAGTGTGTGTGTAAGGTATCCCGTGTCCAAAATTCGAAATGGTTCGAACAGATTTTCCTTGGAAGCTATTTTTATACTTTGTTATCGTTAACACATTACGGATTTAAATAGCAGTAAATATTCATGCGTTTGAAGGGACTATTAAGATCAATCGTAACAAGTTGTGTAAAATTAATTTTTCCATTTTGTATTTTTCAGACTTTGGATAACCGTTTTCTTGTGTATTATATTTATCTATACTTTTGTGCGGTCAGGGCGTGTTGTAAATGATATTCAATATCAAGCAAAACATAAAGCTATTGGTAGAGGTCAAAATGGAAGTGAAAACATTCAGGGAAACAACAGTGCCAAAGATTTTAACAACACCAATGCTGAAGATTCTAAAAGTAGATATAAAACGACGATTGGACTGTTTTCGTCGATGATACGTCCGGATTTACATGATTGTATACGACGAAAAGCTGGATTAATAAGCTTGTCATTCGAGGAACTTCCGTTGACCGCACTTGCGTCACCTTTCAGATCAGGAAATACCTGGGTACGACATTTATTACAGATGGCAACAGGTAAAAAACTGCTTGTAAATGCTCTTGTAAATTCATTTACTTATACTACTATGAAACGCTAACCAGAATAAGTTCTACATTAGTAGGTTTATACCAAATACAACTTCAAATAAAAATATTGCTATTTAGGGTAGTACTACGTGCAGTGTGTAATTGCTAAAGTAACCGTTTCATTTATAGGTCTTGGAACCTCGGCGTTATATTGTGATGCTGAATTGCACTTCGACGGGTTTCCATTTGAATGCAATCACACCCATCATAGACAATTGCTTGTTGTGAAAACACACGAACCACGTCCACCGGGTCCTCCAAAACGTGTCACAGTAAGAAGTAGAAATGGTGTTAGAGAGGTATTTGTTCCACAGCCTCCGATAAAGAATCCTCCATTTGACAGGGCTGTTTTACTTATTCGCGATCCATACAATTACCTTGTCGGTAACATGTACACAAGTCATTTAGACACTGTGAAAGAAGAGGAGTATTTTGGAGAAAGCAGTAAATGTTTTGGACAATACTTTTTCTTTTAAGTAGTGCGGTAGAACATTGTAAAGCGCTTTTAAATGGCATATATACAAGGTTTATTATAAGACTATGGCATATAGGCATACAATATATTGTGGATTTAAGCAGTTACAATAAATTTGTTTAGAGCTTGTAAAGGTACTGGCACTATAAGGCCACGTATTACATTTAAAATCTAAATTTATTTGACGACTCGAAGAAAATATACAATAAAAAACGGAAGCCAAGAGGTCACCATACATGACAAAAATGAAAATGTGGAAGGCTCTGTTTAAGCCTGATCAAGGCTGTAGGCTCTGCTCTGCTCTGCTCTGCCGCTCTTAGTTTTCTAACTTATCTATTGGAATGATTTTTGTGAATTTCTGTCTTAGGTGTAAGTTAACGCCTCAAAGTCTGAATAATGTTAGCAGATTGTCAATGCGTTTTGATTTACATTATGTGATACGATTTTATTGCCATTTCAGTAGGTGTATTTATTTATCGGTTGCCAGTTAACCTTACTAATGTTCCCGAATTTTGTACCAGCACTGGTTTATTCTCTGTAATTAAAATTGAAATTCCAAAGCAGACATCAATGACGAAGAATTTATTTACACATATTGTCATCTTTCCAGTTGTAACTGAGAACATTTACTTTGCCTGGGGATCAAACTCGCGACTCCCGATTATTAGAGATATGATATAAAAACCTAACGAACTGGACTGGCTGCTGCTTACATTGTATAAGGAAAATTGGAAAGACTGATAAAGAAAATGTTCTACTTTATTACTTTATATTACGTTTTTATTCTTTTGCAGCTGTCTATGATCCATCGAAATGTTTATTTATGTATACACATACTTAATGATTTTCAGAACACAACCACTCTACTTCTTATTTCAGAATGGCGCATTGCACAACCTGGGTTATTGAAATGGTGGACAGATTTCAATGATTACTGGTTAAGAAAATTCCAAGGGCCAGTTTATCCGCTTCTTTACTCAAAATTGTTGATAGATACAGAAACGGAACTTAGAAAACTTCTGAATTTTTTAAACGTCACGTACACAGATTCTGATATTAAAGTGTGCAATTGATAATCAGAGGGGAAATTTTCGCAGAAAGCATTTTGTTTGGACTCGAATAAAAGACATAATTGAATTATTCAATGATACCATGAAGATGAAAATAGATGCCAGTGTTAAGCTATTGACTGGCCATCTGAGAACTAAGTATGGTATTGAGTGGGTTAATGAAACGCATAATGTTAGGATTGCACAAATGCATAAGTAAAGTAAGATTTTCCTACTCTTCTCCAGTCTATCTGAAGAATGTACAAGAATCCGGTTGAAGTAAATAAACAACCAACTAAATGCCCACCAGCGGCGTCTTGACAGAAGAAGAGATTACACATAAAACTGCTGTTGCATGAAATGAGACTTGGTTATTGGTATGAAGTGAAGAATCACATAGGCAGTTTATATTGTCGTCTTTTTATCCAGTCGTCAGCCGCATATGATTATTAGCGTATTGCTAATAATCATTAATTTATGATATTACATTTTGATCAGTTCCCTAAGGTATTGGAATAGCTATGTTCCAAGAACAAATTCCGACAGCAGTGTATGTGGTATGTTTAAACGATAGACAAAAACACATACAAAATAGACATTGTGAAAGAAATAGACAAACTAGACAAAAATATAGTGTCTGATATTCAAGTGGGGGCAGTTACTTAGGGAGAACAGGTTTGTTCTGGTACAGAATCCAGGAACACTGAGTAGCATTTTCATTGACTGCGACCTTAAACCTACGACCGGTGGCTCAAACCGGGGGCTCAAACAAGACTTGACGATAGCATTCAAGGACGTACCTTATTGTTTACATCAAAATAGCATTATATTCGAAATATAAAGAAGCAACGCAGCTGTACTGTTTACCTAGCCGTTTCATACCAATAATAAGGTCCATATTTTGAGTCCAAAATGTATTAATCAATGTTCTATCTCCTGTCCATTTTAAGTAATTTTCCTCACTTAAGTACAAGAAAAAGAACATACGCTCCATATATTATTTTATACTCAGCTTTCCTTTGCGTAGAATTGAGCAACATGCGTTTTATTCGCTAGAATTTAATCAAACCTTTTTTGTCAGTTGAAAGTATCCTGCTGTAAATTGTTCATTAAAATTGCCGCTGATTATTAGACTGCTAATAACATGAAATTAATGATTAATAAATTAATATTAAACAACTAATGATTGCATGTGTAATAAATATGCTAAGTCTCTTGATTTACGGTCGTTGTTTATGTCAGACAGATTTTTATGTATATTTAAATCAGCATTTCCATACGTTCGCGCATTGTTCTCAGGTGGATTTATATATATGCTTCATTCTGCGGCATGTGATGTCATTCTATCAAGTTTGTGACGAGGATTTGCTAAACTTAACTCACTGTTTTTCTTCGAGTGTCATTAAAACATAATGTTATTATAATTTGAAATGATTCCCTCTGGTACAAGAAAATCATTTAAGGCGGGACAGAGTTTAATTAAAGGATACTAAAACTTGAAAAACTAAACCAGACAGTTGAAAATTCAATTTATTCAAATTGATATCAAATTAAAATAAACAAATGACATTGAATTAGTGTCGCAGTATTATTCCCTGTACAATAACAACTATTTAGAATAACACTATGGGTTTATTTGACACGATGTATAACCATTTATATTATATCTACACTGGCCACAAAGGCAGAATCAATCGTGTCCAGCATAATAAGGGTTAACAGTATTCTTTATGCAGCAAAACTATTGTCATTGTTGCTTTCAGTTGTGTAGTTTTTGCTGTTGTTGTTGATTTAGTTTGTGCGCCCGTCCGATTAATATAACACTTAGCAGCTCTGAAACGAAAGGAAACATATTGAGAATTAAGATAAATCATTTATGAACCGGAAGGACAACTGTTTACAAATGATAGACTTCACTAGTACTGAAATAAGCTTGCATTAGTACGAATACGTTAAATTACTGGACAAGAGAAAAAAGGAAAAATTGCGGCTTTGGTTTGGCAAGGGCGTGTAATGTTCCTTTGCTGTTGTCCACATTTAAGTTTTACTTGATTTAGTTCTAGGTCTAAATGTTTAGTAAACCTTTAACACGTTTCATTAAGTAGTTCTTTTTCATTTAAAAAGTTACAGAACACTGTTGAAACTGCCAAAACTGAGGTTACATATAATACAATCGTTTCATTAAATTTGTGACTTCATCGGTTTTACGCGTAGTTGATCGCATTCATGACCGATTATTAATGATACATGTGAGTCTGTTTAGTTTTATAGATATGAGGAAATATTTTTATCTTCACTTAAAAGTATTCGTTTAAATGTCTATCGCTAATTATCTATGACACAACGATAGGGTATCCAGTCAAAATTGATATTTGAGAAACACATGTTTAAATAGTGAATAACGAAAATATGTTAAATAAAGACATACATTTAAACACAAACTGCAACAGAAAGAAACGAAGAAACTGGAAGTACGCATGTATTTTCTGCTTTGACCTTAAACTGAGTTGTACAATTTCGAATAGTTCAACAAAGATATGTAGAATAACTTTGTGAGGACACAAACTCAAATAGAACAAGTTTATGATTTACAACCATATGATGTAAAAGTAATATGAATTGTCTTTTTAACCACTTATCATGAAAGCGTGCTCGTAAGCGCAAGGAAGTCACATAATGTTTGGGAACAGAAAATGTATTAACTGATCGTAGTCATTTAGAATTGTAGATTTTCTATCATATCAAAATTACTACAAATGACATTTCAAACTGTGTATTTCATGCATATTCTGTGTTTATTATTAAACTATGGTGCACTTCAGTATAGTCCAATATTCCAAAATTATCTTAAATTTGATTTCTTACCAATATTTTACATGATATTTTCAGATATTTTCTGACAAATATGTTTGATATAAATTAGATATCGTATAAATGGTGATGAAGTAGGTCCGCAATTGTTACCTGTATAAATTGACTGAGATAGGTAGTAACATCTATTTAAAACCCTTATACGCTTTTCTAATAATTAGACTTTTATCAGAAGAAGTTTTAACATATGAGGCTGTTGTATATGCTGAATAATTTTCACAGGACGATTTAGTAACAATTAAGAACAACTATAATAGTATTAAAGTGTGGCGAGCTTAAGTTCGAATTACCTTCTTTGTTAAGAGTACTGGTATCTCCGTCTCTGTCTACTGCAATGAACAGTTGTCGAATTTCTGTATCTTTTAATGGACGTCCCTTCTCTTTCATAAACTTGCTAAATAGAAAACAATATTATGGGTTGATAGATCTTAAACAATTATCTATTTCCTTGACGTTATTTTATAAAATGTCTTAGCAAATGATATAGTTAAAGAAGGGCTTCCACCTGAAATACGAGTTTCTATGCAATCCATGCCCCGCTATGGTAGATTTAGATAATACACGGGAAGGGCGACTATGATTTTTATACAAAATTCTATACAACCAAATACGTATGAATAACAAAATAAAATGCTAAATGAGAAAACCAACATAGGTTTGGCAGATGGATCAGACGTCTGCGCATTCCGCGCAGTCGTAGGTTCCTGACTGTTCTTTTAAAGCCTACTGCAAATAGATAAACGTTAGAGAACAGCATGATTCTATGACCATGACGCGCTGATGGTGAGCTGGTCGGGTACATGCGGTGCAAGGCACTATGTTGGTTTCATGCACGTCAAATGTGTTTGTACTGCCTTAGGTTGGAGTACAACGATTTTTGAATGTTTTAATTCGCTGAAATATTTAAAGATTTGCTTTCTTTTACTATGTTTAGACAGTAAAGGAAGAAGGTTTTGTTAATTCTCAAAACTGATAGAGCAAAACTTATTCTAGAGGTTATGACTAAAACAAGATATAGGCCACTGAAAAGATTGAATTGCTTCACCGATCATCATTTTAACAAGGCTTACATTTCTGGGTGACCCAATATACCACATATACCAAAAAGGTTAGCTGTATTTTATACAGTTCATTTATTATCAATTCAAAGATGTGTAGTTTCATATATGTTTTCTAAATATGATACAAACGCCTGAAGCATTACATGTCACCTTAAAGACATCTTTTCATCTAACTTCACAAATCACATTATACTACAAAAGAATCATGCCAGTTTACGTAATGTACAAATAGACACAGCAATCAGATGTACGTAACGAAGGTGACGAATCCGTGTATTGAGACCCGCATATAATAAATGCTGGACTGATATCTTTGGTATTGCTAAGTCAAGTATATAAACAGTGGCAAACAGTAGCTACAGCAAGTCTGTATTGTAATATGTACTATGGACTTAAATGTGCATGGCAATTTGAGTCTGATTTAGGTGTCCCAGATCTGATGTCGAGGAAATAAGCATAGGTAATAACAAGTGCATTTAAATCTTGGAAGTAGATCCCTCGGAAGCACCGAGAACAAGGCAAACAGTGAAAATTGCAGACTCGGTTTTATTGAGTCTGTTCATGACCAGTAATGGAAAATGCAACACTGCCCACGCCCACTAGCACCGGCTTAAGCGGTATTCAATCTTCAAATCTAAATGAGTTGAAATCAATGATCCCGAAGGACCAGAAAATATAACAACAGTGAGATAATCATTCCACAAATATACTACTGTAATAGTTTAACTTTAAGCTACACATGGTTCATTCTCATACATCAGATGTTCATCAGGGTCCCTGCCATGCTTTTTGCAGACGCTATTGATTGGTTCGCGGAGGTATGTTGCTAAACGCCGCTGATTAGCTAAAACTTGTAAAAAGCTAAAATATCGATTAGAGATTTAACTACGAAACTATAGCCGACCTCGGGCATGCAAGAATGCGAATGGTTGTGCACGTTTTAAATATTTGATATACCTAAATTCTTCTTCGCTCAGTCTTCCATCTCTGTCCAAATCACATGCATTAAACATAATTTGTACAGCGAGAGCCAAGGACTTCTGTGGATCTTGAAGTGTGACAATCAGTTCTTTTATCCAGTTTCTAAACTCTTCTTTACTAACTGCACCATCTCCTGTCAATAAAATTTCGATTTAAAGCACAACTTTTATAATCTGTAAATAATTGCCTGAAGGTTTGAATATATCAGACAATTTGTTTGGTTTAACGTCGCACCGACACAATTATAGGTCATATGGCGACTTTCCAGCTTTGATGGTGGAGGAAGACCCCAGGTGCCCCTCCGTGCATTATTTCATCACGGGTGGGCACCTGGGTAGAACCACCGACCTTCCATAAGCCAGCTGGATGGCTTCCGCACATGAAGAATTTAACGTCCCGAGTGAGGCTCGAACCCACATCGATTAGGGACAAGTGATTTGAAGTCAGCGAGATTAACCACTCGGCCACGGAGGCCCCCGAATATATCAGATATATATTGTCAGTATATGTGTTCGGATCTGATCCCTTAAACATACAAAATATATTACGTAATTGATGTACTTCTATTAACAACATTACTCGTGTCGATATTAAATTTATGTAGAGTTAAAATACTTGAATTTTAATTAAAGTAACTTGTTACTCTCTTGATCAAAACGATTAACTTTAAAAATCATTAGTAGCTCTAAATGTTCCTTCAGGACATTGCTGTAGAATTCCCTTTTAATCTTTTAATGGTGACTGATTTCTGCAACGTGGAAGTGTCATTTCACGGACAGGAGACACGACAACGTGACAGCTCTACAGATTTTACATTAAACTTTGACGAGAAACAGTTTTCTCGAGTTTTTCTGTTGGCGAAAATAAAAATTTTGCTTTGGCATCCTTATAATTAATATGTCAAGCTAACGTAGTGTCGTATCTTCACCCCGTCGACACGATAGTACGACACTTTTTGGTTTTGTCGAGTTGGACGAAGACACAACATTCCAATAACCCAACAGATTTTACACGAATAACAACAATTTTAGGTTGCCCACTGTACAGATTTTGTCGTGTTTTCGTTTTGGTGGATAAAACTGTTGTCCTGGTGCCAATTATCTTTGTTGCTGCCATATTGTCGGGTCATCATTCACTGGCACGACAATACGACAGAACGACATTTTCACGACAAATCATCAAGGCAAAATCAGCCACCATAATCGTCTTATAAGACCCGGTTACATGTCATCGGACTGAAAGTTTTACACGTATATCAAACATGTAATCTATTATCTAGGACACGTGTTTTAGCCATTAAGGTAGAAGTACACTTACCGTCTTTATCTATACCATCTATGTATTGTTTAATTTCTGAGTCTGTTGGGTTCTGACCCATTCGTCTTAAAACACGTACTAAAATTCTGTCCTTCACTTCGTCAAATGTCAATTTTCCATTACCATCAGTATCAATACTATCAAACAGCTCGTTAAATTCTACAATAAACATGGTTTGTTTCATTTAAAAAAAAAAAAATAATGATATAACATCGACAATATTAAGGATATAATTGTTTCATTTTTGCTCTTTCTGAAACGTTTGAAAAGGTTGATATCTCATATTCAAAGAGTGGTTTCTTTTAATGATTGTATGATAACTGGATTCCATCAAAATGAAGTTCGTTTATTAGGAAGCTTGAAGCTCAACTTTTTTCAAAATAAGAACATACTTTCCTCTACTTTATCATTCCACTCGAACTTGGCCTGGAAAAAAATAAATATAACTTTGTTAACGCTAGCTGCTTTGAAAAATGTATATATGAAATATGTATTTTCTCAAATAAGTCGAACAAATGATTTTCATAGATAACAATTACTTATGAACAGAACAAACTCTTTCTCTTAAGAGTTAGCAGTCATGTAATGAATGAATGCGAGTTTTACTGTAATCAATGGTGAAAATGTACTATATCTTAATAGTAAACAAGAAATATCTTTAAAAATGATGGTCGGCGAATTGCAATAAGGAAAGAAGTTTATGAATTTTTCATCTAACATTCATCTTTCATCTAATATTTTTCAAATTGCAGAACTAAACACCGCACTTTAACAATTTAAATGGTTCTCTTTTAATTTTTCGCAAAGGTTTCGTAGGGTTGCAATTTTGTTTCGTTTATCCTTAGACGAATAATTACAGCAGTAGTTTGGTGAAGATTCACGAAGCGGTTCATGAGAAGAGGTCATTAAACGTGTTTATATTTTTAGCTAAATTGGGCCCTTATCCCAATTTGTAACAAAATAGCAGGAGACCTTACGAAATTGTTACACATCGAGTTTGATAAAAATCCATTACATTTTAGTGGTTAATGCGAAGAAAGGCATATCTACTTTTAGCTATAGTGGTTCCTAATAGGGCCCAAGTTCCTATATAAATAAATTTGGAAGAGGACCTTATAATGATGCTCCAGACCAAGTATGATAAAGATCCACCAAGCTGTTCATGAGACGCTGTATAAAGGCATTTCTAGTTTTAGCTCTAGCAGCCCCTAAAAGGGGTTAAATGTCCCAGCTGAACAAAGTTGGCTGCGGGCCTAATAAAGATGTTACAAATCAAGTTTGATTAGAATACATGAGAAAAAATCAATTAAAGGATTTTTTTTTTATTTATTATTTTTATTTATTTCTAAAATAGGCCAACTGATCCCGCTTTAACAAATGCATATTCGCTATTCATGAATCTTTGGACAATGACGTCACACCTATAAAAAAGTGAAGGTCAAGAAAAACATACAATTGTAATTATTTCAATAGTTCTGTTTCATAAGCAAAGTTTGACAGTAGTCATATCACATAGATAAACTGTATGCAGCATACCTTCATTTCAGAGCAATGAGATTCAGTTATTATATAGCATATATATAATAAAACAGATTTCAACTGAGTTCAATATTTGCATACCATACTAAAGAAAAATATTCTTATATAATAAATCAGTTAAATAATTTATAACAAATATATCAAAGCAAACAAGTACTCATTTTTATATGCAATCTGAATAAGTCACAAAAGCAAGACACCTTTTCATATACAGACGACAATTGTAACAAGGAAAATCTTTTAAAAAGCACTTCTCCACATAAAAAGACTCTTATCACACCCTTATTCATGTGATGCGCAGACCGTATTCAGCTCTTTCTTTAATTTGATATATGTTGGTATTTGAACAGGTTTTAATCATATTTATTAAACTTACTTATCATTTTGAGATATATCAATATTCTTGCTAAATATACTGAGCCAAAGTTAGCTTTAAAACTGTGAACAGCGTCGTTTAGGATAAACGCTTTGAGTACATTTCACTCAGCGTAGCACAATCAACAGAGTGAAAGAAATTGACACTCTCGTCCAATCAGACAGAGTGTTGCATAAATCTTCCATTTTGATAAATTATCTATAATATTCAGAAATATTCTATAAATACAGCCTGGCCGTCTGTACAGAAATTCATTAATATTATGTCATCTACTAATAAGAAAAGAGTGATTAATTATGCTAAATATGTAAGCGAAGCTTTTAAATTACGGAAACAAACCCTTGAAGTTCTAACCGCTTCTTAGTTTTGTTTACTATGTTATCTTTTTGGATGATATGTTCCGCTTTATTTGTATGTTATAATTGTTTCTATATTTTATGTCAATATGTCTTGACCATATTTGTAATAGATTTGGTCAAAGGCATTTGTAATGCCGATTTGCCAATAAATGAAATGAAATGAAATGAAATGAAATGAAATGTATAATGCGTTATCAAGTAGTTTGATTTGCAAATTGAAGTCACGTGGCATAGGTAACGAAAACGAATTTAGACGGCGTCGCCGAAAAACACCATTTAAATACAAATTTTTATAAACGTGCTCACCCCTGTTGCTAATTCTATAGCCATTTTTCCAGTGTTTGAAATTATAACTCCAGTAAAATTGTTAATATAACAATTTTATGAACAGCAAACTGTTAATACTGTTTGGGTATACACAAAGCGCTAGGTATAGTTAATATACCAGTTACAAACCTTGTGTTATTTACATACTATACAGTATTCAATACTTTCAATTATTAGATCAATATTGAAAATAGGATTTCAACTGGTTCGTGTTTAGTCAGTAGTTTAGAGATATCTGACCTGAGTTTGAAGTCATCTCTATGATTTAGAAACGAGAGAAAGATATATCATAAGAAATCATTTAAAAATGGAAACTAGAAACTAGAGAAAAACATTTAATAAGAAACGGTGGCAGAAATTGAAACTATAGAAAGACATTTAATAAAAAATCATTTAAGAAAATTTATGGAAACTAGAGTAAGATATTAAATGTGATATTATTTTAGAAACAGAAATTATCGAAAGAGATCTAATAAGAAATAATTTTAGAAATCAATACTATAGAAAGACATTAATTAAAAAGCATTTAAGAAAATTGATGGAAATCGGAGTAAAATATCTAATAAGAAATAATTTTAGAAATCGAAAGTACAGAAATACATGAGGTTAGGCTACAAACAATGTGTGTGTAATGCTGCAGACAGTTTACCAAAGTCATACCTTACTTAACTAGCATACTTCAAGTAAATCAAAACTACAAAATTTAAATTCATGTTGCACTAAACTTTTCTACAACGACGTCGTCCTATTTTATTTGTATCAGACTTTCTTTGTTAGCTTTTTGAAAATATGTTCTCTCACTTTTTAGTTGTCTCTACTTTAAGTAATTGGTGATTGTTAAATGAAAAAAAAAATAAATATCAAATTTCATCGTAATAGGTATTTTATTGCAGCAGGGACTTTTGCTTGATTAAACACATAATATGTAACATCGACTTTAACTATGTTTAAGATGAATGTCTTAAGGAAATTGTATATTTATTCAAATACATTTAAAAGAATGACCGCCTTTTACCATTTGAAAATTGGACGTATAAAGAAAGGTGTTTTTATAGCTTGAATATATAATGGTATAATTATTGGACGGAGGTCAGCCCGGTGTCAGTATAATGTAACTGGGTGGGGTATCATGCCACGTGTCTATGGCGTGATATTTCAGTGAGGCAGCACTATAAAGCTGGGCATTGTGCTCACTGCTACAAGTAGACACCGTCGTTTATATGACTGAAAAATTGTTGAAAAAGACGTTAAACCCGAACACACACACACACACAAACACACACGCGCGCGCACGCGCATACGCACGCATGCACACGCGTTCACGCAGGCACGCGCGCACGTACACGCGCACACACACACACGCACACTTATTGAACGGCAGCCTTATTGAAATTCAAGACGGCCACCAAACTTGTATAATTATGACCCCCAAAAAGGTACCAATCAAATTCTTAAAAGGTAACGAATAAATATATCATAAAAACATTACCCCTCAAAATATAGAAAACAAATCGCCATAAACTATATTGGTTATTGAATGACTACGATATTTACCTTGATAAGCCGATTATAAAAACCTACCCAACTATCAAATTACTGGAAGACTTACGTAAACCGATTCAGCGGCTTATCTCTGTTTGTTGGGGGTTAGATGGAGCAAGTTTATAAATACTTTACACAAAGGGTTCCGCAACGTGAGTAACAAATTTTGAAAATTATACTTATTTTTATAGTTATACTTGTGCATTATGCGCCTTCTTTGCTTAGTTATTTTTCAAAGATAGATGCATTATGTTTGTAACTGAAAAAAAAAATCCGTTATACAAAACTTCATTACATTTTACGAAGTTATGGAAGATTTTTCTACGGAATTTAAAATATTACATGTTTGTTTTGCACGCAGTATTTATGTTCTTTAGTAATAGCACTAGCAAACGTGTATAAATTTCTGATTTTAATTAAATGATGAAACGGATGAAACTCTCGAATTTTATACATTTCAGGTAGAAGTTTTAGCGGAGGTGAAGAATCATGCAAAAATGACCAAACTTGAAAGTTTTAACCATTGGATTACCTTTTGGACTTATTATATTAGACTTAGGTCACCATAATATGAAATAAAGATGAGAAAATGCATGTGTTGATTACTTGTTTTATCACAAATTACATTGAAAAATGGTAGGATTTTGGTTGGATAATGGTTGGGTTTACGTTGGAAAATGGTCGGATCTCGATGTCTAGCCAACGTCGGGATCTGACGTCTAAACGGTCTGCAAATCCAACCAAAATCCAACGTTAATCCGACGTCTATACAACGTCTAGCCGACGTCAACTGTTTACTGGGATTAATATACATGTATATATATTTCATTGCATATTTATTCGAAGGTTATTGTAAATACATAATGGTTGAATAAATTTGTGCATCTTAGAGACATGAAGCAGCTTTATGAAACGCTTTTTTGTTCAAACATATTTTATTCGTCGTTATCATATGCATATTATATAATTATTATTATTATTATACCAGATTTGTTGAGCGCCCTTTTCATATGTAATATACGTTCAAAGGCGCTTTACAATTAAACATGTGACACATCGCAGATATGTAGGAAAATAACAAAACATGACATATGCAATCACAAAACTGAAACTGAACAATTTGATTAAACGCCTTTTTTATAAAAGATATTTTCAATGGCGTTGTACATAATAATAAAAAATAATAGTTATTACAACAATATCATAAATGAACAATGATAATATTTACAGCCTTATTGTAACAAACAGCCATGACCACACCCCCACTCCCGAGGTCGTTTTACCCCTATTGCCAATACCAGTGCTTTAAACATCTGGTACGCCCAGACGGGCTGCATATAGTGGTTCAACCTCCAGGTAAATGGTGCCATCATGTACTGTTTTAGATAGAAATACCACACATTTCAAGTGAAACTCAAGTCTTGCGAAAAACACACACATAGAACGTCATAACCCTTAAAATGTGACATGATGAAATAAAAGATGAATTGTCAATTTAGTTAATTACATGATGAATTGTACAGTTAAGAGACCTTCGTCAGCGACGAATGACTTGCTGTAGTTCTGTATTACAAAAATAATGAGTAGAAACAGTCACAGTTGGTATCTATGTGTTGTAGAAAATTTTGAAAAGGTGTGTTTTGAGAGCTATTTTGAATGAATTGAGTGATGAATCTTTTCTGAGATTGTCAGAGAGAGAGTTCTATAGTTTTGCGGCGGCAACCCTGAAACTTCTATCCCCGTAGGTAACCAGTCGACTTTTTTTGTGGCACAAGGGTTGTTGCTGCATTTGCTGACCTCAGATTTCTAGTTGGCACGTACACCTCCAGTAAGTCTCTCATATACACCGGCGACTGTCCATGCAAGGCCTTGAATGTTTGAATGAGAATTTTGTATTTGATTCTATCTTGTATTTGAAGCCAATGAAGATCTTTAAGGATTGGTGTTATATGTTCAAAACGGGTTGTTTTCGTAATAAGACGTGCAGCTGTGTTTTGGACATTTTGCAGTTTGCTCGTTGTTGATTTTGGCACGCCGTACAAAAGAGCATTGCAGTAATCTAACCGTGAGGTCACAAACGAGTTTATCGGGGTTTTTGTGGCTTTAGTTGTCAAATATGGTCGAATATGACCAACGTGTCGTATTTGGCCGTAGCATGTTCGAGTCACAGAATGAACATGATGGTCCATGTGCATGTTCGAATCAAGCGTAGCACCAAGGTTTTAATACAAAATAATTGTATATTTATCAAACGAAATGTATCGAACTGGAAGCAAAATTCTTATAAAAGCTCTATCATAAAAGCTTTTTACATTCTCATGTTACGTCCGAAAAACATGAGTAACAGCAAAAACTGCCAAAATTAAGTTATCTTTTCTTTTATGGTTTGATAAAAACATAAACTACTTGATTAAAAAGTCTGATCAAGTTAAAATCTTAACCTTTGTTTTCTTTACTTTGATGCTGTCACATATTTTCCATTTACTGAACAGGATGGGCCATTTCGTTTCACTCAACCCGGGACATGCCGGTCCTGTGAGTGGCAAGAAAATAATTTTCACCGGTTTAATAATAAACGAACGCTAGAGCTGCAAATAAGAAAAGATAAATTTCCAATTTATTATGATTTTCGATAGAGGCCTTTTCAAAATAAGTTAGCAAAATATTTCTTGTGGTATGTTAAATTTCTACTTTTGCTGTTATTAACCCAAATTTTCAGATGTTTAACCGATTTTGTATCGCGAATATATATGATTTGCCACTTTGCCTATCTCACAAGACGAGCGCACATCGGCGTACGCCGGATAGACCCGAGAAGTGTCGGTAAAAAAAGCTATATACATAGCTTATGTTAACTTGTTGAAATCTCTCCGACAAGCCGGGGATAAATAACACTGGTATATATAGTACACAGAAAACACAAGCTCTGAAGAGCTTTTAAAGACGACTTTCAAATGAAATAAACATAAAAAGCATTGCATCAACATATTACGTAGCATGTAAGACAACTTTAAAAGGTTAGATAATACTAAGGTAGGAATGTGAGGAGTTAATAGTTACTATAATAATATCAGTATACACACACTAAAACATATTACTATATCACAATTATCTGTCTAATGAAAGAACTAGGTTCTAAGAGCATAAGAGCTAAGCAACATAAAAAGCAAAAATTAAAAACTGTGTGAAAGCTGCTGATTTGACATAGGTCTAAAATCTTCCATAAAAAAGGGAGATAAGATCTGAGGGTCAAAAGGAGAAAAAGAGTGCGATCATAAAAAAGTATAAAAGAATGATTATCTTCCCAATTCAAAATTGGGAGGGACTCATCAGCAGATTCCTCACAACACAAACAAAGGAACATGCATAAATAAAATAAAAGCTGCAGAATACAGGGGTAGCACATAAAAGCTGCAGAATACAGGGGTAGCACATATCAAGCATAAAACATTGAACAAATAACAAGCATAGAAACATCGAACCATGATTCTATTCACCAGCCAAGGTGCAGATCCCCCTACCCGGCGCATGCAGAGCAGTGACACGCTGGCCCACTCCAACTTCCGATCAGAGATCTGAACTGGCTGTACGATGAGTCCGGTAGCGAGTTCCACATCTTGGCTGCCGAGTAGCGAAAAGAGTTTCTGCCATACCTCTCAGTTCTGGGTTGAGGAAGATCCACACAGTATTCGTACCTAAAATTATATTTAGAATTTTTAAAAGACATGAGATCATACAGATAGCTAGGTCCCTGTTTATTTAAAATTTTGAAAGCTTCTAGAGCGATACTTCTCATCCGTCTAACCTTAAGAGATGGTAACCCAGAACGCTGAAGTAAAGTATGATAAGAACTTTGATTATCATCATAAATAAAGCGTAACGCTCTTTCCTGTATCTTTTCAATTTTCTTTGTATTAGTCTCTCCTGTAAAATGCCATGTTAGAGGGCAATAGTTCAGGTTTGACATAATGAAAGAGTAATATACATAGTTAATCTGCCAAGTTTGTTTATATTTCTACCAATTCTTTTCATGACATTTAATTGTCTGGCAGCTTTTTTACATATATTAGATATGTGTGTATTAAAATTCAACATGAAATCAAAAGTAACACCTAGAAGTTTAACCTCGTCTTCGCATTTAATATTTACTCCCTCAAGATAAAAAAATCCAACTTATGTGTTTTCTTGCCAAGGGCGATAGCCTGAAATTTCTCAGGATTTGCTTTCATGTGATTTTCACTAAACCTCTTGATAAGATTCATACTATCATCTTCCAAGGTTTTAACTAGAGTATTGGGACATTTACTTTTAAAAGACAGAGTATTGTCATCTGCATAATTATACAAGTCGCTATGAAGAACAAACTCAAAAATGTCATTAATAAAAATATTGAAGAAAAGGGGGCAAGGATTAAACCCTGTGGAACACCTTTGACGATTGTTTCAAAAGAACTAAATTTATCACTAATTTTGACAGACTGTTTTCCACCTGTTAATTTAAGTAACTATTTACAAGTTCAAGAGCTGATTCAGATAAACCATAAAGCTTACATTTTAGTACAAGTAAATTATGTGGTAGACAATCAAAGGCCTTTGAAAGGTCCATCAACACAGCTGCTAGATAGTAATCTTGGTCTAAAGCCTGCTTCCAGTCTTCAGCAATTTTTAGTAAGGTGGTACTGCAACCTTTGCCAGACAATAAATAAATTTTGATTTGATTTGGGAAACCAAACAAACGCCTAGCCAGTTCTCCGAGGCGAAACGGTGTACGCCGCAAAAGTGAAACGAACTGACCCTATGTAAACTGTCGAAATAACATTATCAGTTAAGTGGACAGTGTATGAAGGTTATAATACAGTAATTCGGTCCAAAATGTGCTTCCGTGGTGTAGTCGAAAGAAGTCCCTAATAAATAAATCCTAATTTTTCCATTTTTTCGCGCATTTGCGCGTAAATCGGGGGCCAAATGGGCATTATTTCACTCGTGGAATGAATTTTACATAAAATAGGACACGTTTCATGCTAATACTCGCATGTTTTCGAGTTGTTTACTTGAAAACGAAAGTAGGGTGTTTATTCTGCGGACCGCTTTCTGAAATGCGGCAATATGAGGGTACCTGACTTCAGTTGACTTGCATTTCACTGCATACTATTCAACACCCCTTTTTCTTTTCGTTTCTTGAAGCAATTGTATGGATATCTTGTGGAAAATAGGTCTACGACGGAGTGAAAATCTAGAAACTGTAACAAAATTGGTCTGAAGTAGCTGAATTTTATATGAAACAAAGAACAAATTCTTTTATTGGTATATAGCCTATAAGAGCTGAAATAAGACTTTTCTCGGAACACATCACAATTAGTCTTCATAGTCATAAATCGATTGTATATGTTATAAAATGATGTTTTCAATGCAAAATAATCATTAAATTTGAAAAAAAATTGAATTTTGACCATATTTTGAGTAGATGCGCCTATTTCGGCAGCAATTTCTGCAATAGAAAGGCCAATATTTTGTCTCCAGAATGTGTGAAAATGCACAAAATGCGTCCATTTGAGTCATATTCATGACGGAATGAATGATATTTCAGAATCAAAGTGAAAAATAATGCATACAGGTGAAACCTTTACCAAAATGTACAATGAAGCGACCACAGAGCCTAAATTTAGCCCAGAAAATGGGTAGGGGGTGGCCTCACTTAAATGTCTATATTTCTCTAAAATCTCGAATTTTCACAATGAAACTTGTTAACTTGTTCGGTATTACATCTTTCTTGAAAATAGAGATGAAAATGTTATGAAATTTGATAAAAAGATATCTCTTATAGGTTATAATACAGTAATTCGGTCCAAAATGTGCTTCCGTGGTGTAGTCGAAAGAAGTCCCTAATAAATAAATCCTAATTTTTCCATTTTTCGCGCATTTGCGCGTAAATCGGGGGCCAAATGGGCATTATTTCACTCGTGGAATGAATTTTACATAAAATAGGACACGTTTCATGCTAATACTCGCATGTTTTCGAGTTGTTTACTTGAAAACGAAAGTAGGGTGTTTATTCTGCGGACCGCTTTCTGAAATGCGGCAATATGAGGGTACCTGACTTCAGTTGACTTGCATTTCACTGCATACTATTCAACACCCCATTTTCTTTTCGTTTTCTTGAAGCAAATGTATGGATATCTTGTGGAAAATAGGTCTACGACGGAGTGAAAATCTAGAAACTGTAACAAAATTGGTCTGAAGTAGCTGAATTTTATATGAAACAAAGAACAAATTCTTTTATTGGTATATAGCCTGAAATAAAGAAATAGCTTGTTTTTGTGGTGTTCAACCTGTACGGAGAAACCGGTAAGAGGAAGTACGGAGAATAGCCTGCTCCCACTAGGAAGGGGAATAACTCTAAAAAATGTCAACGGACACCAATTAACGTAGAAAATATATCAAAATAAACAAAATGACGACAATTCGACAGTTTACTTGTGATGATTTATTTAGATTTAACAACGTGTAAGTTACAGTCTCTAAAATCTTAAGTTTGATGAATAATTTATTGGTGAATGTTGGATACTGGAGCCAGTAGCCGGACTGGACCAGTTTCCGGACACATGTAATATAACCGCTTTATTTCGTTGTTATTTAATCAGTTGTGTCATCTGGACCATTTGAAAGTTTGTTCTTCATGTTCCACTGTTTCACAAGTCTGCATAACCTTGAGCTTTATGATGATACCTTGTCTGTTGGCAAAAAAACTTCTGTCCTAACAGGTCATGAAGATATAGTAGCAGGGCTCTCGTTTGGCAAATTTTGGGGCCGAATATCGGCCCCATTCCCCCTCCAAATAATGTGTTTTTTCCCCCTATTTCAATAAAATTCCCCCCCCCCCCTCAAAAAAAAAAAGAGGGATATCATCAACTGTTATGGCACTTTATACTTAGTAACTTACCACAGTCCGATCCAGACAGAGTTTAGTGCAAGTTGTTCCGTAAAAATATCAGGTAGGTTTACGCTGTCGATCAACTACAGCCATTTTGCTACAAAAAATAAATGTTGCTCCGAAAATTTCTAGTTGGCAAAAACGGCCTGAAGAAGTTGAAAAGAATGTTTGTATTTGTTTGCATAAATTTCTTTTTGCGTTTGAAATTCCCCCTCCAAAGAATTTGTTTAAAATCATGAGAATTTGTTTAAAATCATGCGAAATTCCCCCCTTGCATGGACCCTGTCCAGTCCTTTTTTTGTAAATTTGGGGAAGGGTACCAGGTCCCTTTTGGAGGGGAAATTTACGTTGCGAAATCATTGTTTGGAGGAATATATTTGCTGAAAAGTTGTTAAAATCAGGACTGAAAATCAAAACTAATTTCATTTTTTTTTGCATGGGGAATTTTTGGCCAAGGTGGGGAAAAAAGTATACTTTTTAGATTGGGGAATGGGGCCGAATTTCGGCCCTAAAATCAGCATAAAAAAAGGCCTGCTGTCCCCAGTCCCAAAAAGCAAACGAGAGCCCTGAGTAGCCTAAGCATGCAAAGTAGTTTTAACTTGTTGAGGTATCAAGCACAGGCACGGGTCCAGTGTATATTTTTTGTTTAATATATATATTTTTTTTAAACAAATATACCATAAATATGTTAGTCAAATGAAAAAAATCGATGACAAAAAATCCAGTCATAGTGTCATATACATTGAAAAGGTGAACTATGCGAGTGTAACGCTATGGGAAGCTACTTGGCAAACTTGTAGAACATTTCAAAATCGGAGTTTATACACTTGCAGTCACTACCTGCATGATTGCACCTTCGAAATATTTAAAGCCTTCCATGAATACTAAACTGACCCCATAAATTGCTTTGAAATTCACAGAACAAGTCTCTAGGAGCGAAATATTTCAAATATCCCCGGCGATTTCAGCTGCCAAACGAAGTGATAAAAACCAGGAACACGTCTGCTATCCGGAATGAAATCACCGGGGATAACTGAAATATTATTATTAAGTGGATAATATTTAAACTTAAGGTATTAGATCACTAATAAAGAACCTCCTTTTTGAAGAGTATTCAATTCCTACCATAAACCTACTTTTACTGCAATTCTTAGGGGGGCGTAGGTTCAGGCCCTACTGGGACCAAATTTTTTTCCCCTTATTTTCCTTTTTTCTAGTAAGTTTTTACTTCTTTCAAGACTTATTATTGATTTCTTGTACAAAAATGGAAAAAAGATTAATCTTATTTATAAGTGATTTTTTGGTGTTCAAAGTGAATTTACTACTTAAACAGAAGGGGTAGGGTTACACGTGGTGAAAGTTCTCTATTTTGCTTTCACTCTTAATGTCTTAGATTATATATTGTGGAAGAAATTTAGGTAGGTTTTACATCTGCCCTAAGGTTAGTTTTAAATGGAGTAAGCAAAATTCAAAACAGAAACACAGCATTCAACCTTATTTTTTCAATGTTGAAGTATGACTTCTGTCTCATTAAATCCATTTACTTGAGGCACGATAGAAAAAATGATATTGACATTTTTATTTTGTGTTTTATAATTGTTTACCAATAGTTTGATGTTTCTTTTATTAAAATTAATGGTAAAATGACTTCTCTGCAAACGTTATGGATAGTGGCTATCACTTTGAAATTTGTCTCTACTTGAGCTCGAGGAGATACCATAAGTTATACAAAATTGATAAAAAACGGCACGGTAAAAATTGTTTAAAAAATGCAAAATAGTGCTAAACACGGTTACCTTTCAGAATGTACCAAGCAAAGGCCGTTTTGTAAACATTACTATTAGTGATCTAATACCTTAAAGTAGTTGTTCCACATCATCACCCACATCATATGACACAAGGTGCATCACTCTTGCACCAATATTTCATGAATTATGCCCCCTCTTTGCTTAGAATTATACTTACTTAATGTTTTGATACACTTATCTATATCTCTCTTATTACTTAATACTTTTGACACAGACTCAAGTTATTGTCCGATATCTTTATCCACATTAGAGTCTTTAAACACTCCAGTGACAGCTTCAGCTTCCTCAGAATTGTGCCCAGTTTCACTATCCAGCATCGAAATAGCCGAGCGCGCTGTCTCCTGTGACAGCTCTTGTTTGGATTTCTAAATGTCTTCGTTTTCCCTTACATGAAAATGCAGATACAGTTAAGGCTTAGAGGGATGGCAGCTATAAAATACCAGATCTTAAGCTATCCCATTAAGCCGAACGAGTAAGTCTAGTTGTCCAGTAACCGGTGCCTAGCCAGTCCTCTAGCGGTTTTCTAGACATATTGTAATCATTTTGTTTCAGAATAGTGTAATGAATTAATTAGACTGATCATTTTTGTTTGCCTATGATAGTGATATTTATGTGTAAACAAATGCGAGGTTGAATTTAAACCTTATGATTACGTAACTGTAAAAACTAGTATGACAAATTGTATAATGGAGAAATAAATAAAACAAAGAAGTAAATCATCAGAGTTTAAAATAAACATTCGTAGACAAAGTACATGCACAATTCTTTAATAATATATATATGTTTTTTGAAGATGTTTAAAGGGACATTTTAAATTTGAAAAAAAAAATCTTATTCTGTTGATCCTATCCATGTTATAGAATTAAGCATATTAAAAGATTGAATTTTCTCACATTTCTTATTACTTCCAGTGTAACACAACTCTTACATAATATTTCGTAGATGCCATCACCTTAGAAACTTCTGTTTGTCTATATTTGTCTCAGCACAACTACCATGCTAAATAACAACAACATTGGAATGTTTGTAAACAGTGAAATCTATAACAAGGATGTAAATATCAATGTCTTGTCTATAATCAACAGCATTTTCACTAAAAATGATGATCAGATGTAGTTTGGCAAGTTATGTAATGTATAATAAAATATTTTCATTGAAAAATACTTAATTCATAAAGAAGTTGATTACCGGACGGCTAGAGGACAGGGTAGGCATCCGGTTAACAGACGGCTAGAACACAGACTAGGTGTCCCATTGCCAGAAGGCTAGAACGCATGCAAAGCATCAGGTTACCGGATGGATGTGCACTTCCTTTTCTAAATCTTTTTTGATATATTTCACTTGCAACATAATCAAAGATTTAGATAACTAACAATGCAAGGAGGTCCATACTCCAAGAAAGTCCCTCACAGGGTTGTCGAGAAGTATGGATCTCTACCTCTAGAATCAGATTCTAGAGTTACAGATTTGTACCCCTAGACACTTCCTATTAAAGAATCATGTATTGTGTTTATTTTTAGCTCACCAGAGCACGAAGTGCTCAAGGTGAGCTATTGTGACGGTCATTGTCCGGCGTCGTGCGTCGTCCATCAACATTTGTGTTGTTAACACTCTAGAGGCCACATTTGTGACCCAGTCTTTATGAAACTTAGTCAGAATGTTTGTCTTGATGGTCTCTGGGTCAGATTAGAAACTGGGTCATGTGGGGTCAAAAACTAGGTCAGTAGGCTAGATCAAAGGAAAATCTTGTTAACATTCTAGAGTCCACAGTTTAAGTTTGAAACTCATGAGAATTAGTCAGAATGTTTGTCTTGATGACCTCTGGGTCTTGTACAAATCTGGGTCATGTGTGGTCAAAAACTAGGTCACCGGGTCAAATCAAAGGAAATGCTTGTTAACACTCTAGAGGCCACAGTTGTAATCCAATCTTTATGAAACTTGGTCAGAATGTTTGTATAGATCTCTAGGTCAGATTTGAAACTGGGTCATGTGCTGTCAAAAACTAGGTCAGTAGGCCAGATCAAAGGAAAATCTTGTTAACATTCTAGAGTCCACAGTTTAAATTTGAAATTCATGAGAATTGGTCAGAATGTTTCTCTTGATAACCTCTGGGTCATATTCGAATCTGGATCATGTATGGTCAAAAACTAGGTCACACGGTCAAATCAAAGGAAAAGCTTGTTAACACTCTAGAGGCCACAGTTTGTAACCCAATATTTATGAAACTTGGTCAGAATGTTTGTATACAGTCAAACCTGTGTTAAAGACCACCTCTGAACAGAGACCACCTGGCTCTAAAGACCACATGTTTTGTTTCCCATTTTAACATTTACAGTGTATTTTAACCTGTGAATAAAGACCACATTTTGGCTCTCCCAAGGGTGGTCTTTATAGACAGGTTTGACTGTAGATAATCTCTAGGTCAAACTTGAAACTGGGTCATGTGGGGTCAAAAACTATGTCAGTAGGCAAAATCGAAGGAAAATCTTGTAAACACTCTAGAGTCCACAGTTTAAGTTTGAAACTCATGAGAATTAGCCAGAATGTTTGTCTTGATGACCTCTAGGTCAGGTTCGAATCTGGGTCATGTAGGATCAAAAACTAGGTCACCCAGTCATATCAAAGGAAAAGCTTGTTAACACTCTAGAGGCCACAATTATAACCCAATCTTTATGAAACTTAGTCGGAATGTTTATATAAATGATCTCTAGGTCAAGTTTGAAACTGGGTCATATGGGATTAAAAACTAGGTCAGAAGGCCAGATCAAAGGAAAATCTTGATAACACTCTAGAGTCCCCAGTTAAATTTGAAGCTCATGAGAATTTGTCAGAATGTTTGTCTTGATGATCCCTAGGTCAAGTTCAAATCTGGGTCATGTGGGGTCAAAACCTAGGTCACCCAGTCAAATCATAGGAAAAACTTGTTAACACTCTAGAGGCAACAGTTGTAACCGAGTCTTTATGAAACTTAATCAGAATGTTTGTCTTGATGATCTGTAGGTCAAGTTTGAAACTGGGTCATGTGCTGTCAAAAACTAGGTCAGTAGGCCAGATCAAAGGAAAATCTTGTTAACACTGTAGTGTCCACGGTTTAAGCTTGAAACTCCTTTTTGGATCTTCATCAGACTTGCTATGTAAGGGTCCTCTCCAAATTTTGTTCAAATAGGAGCCTTTGGCCCCCTTAGGGGCTGCATCATGAATGACTTGATAGGTTGTCACTAATTTCTTAAGTTTGTTTAATGGTTATGCATTTTTTTGCCATCACAGCAACAAAATAGAAAATTCTTTAAATAACTACTTTGAAGTGTTCATCAAACTTGGTCAGAAGCAAGGTAAAATGGTCAAGGTCTTTCTGAAGCAACAGCCTAGGCCCATTTGTTGTTAATATGTTAATCATAATTATGATAATGCTTATGAAATAGTTTCTAATTTGATCTTTTTCAGGAACTTGGACCCATTGACAGAAACTGTATCCATTGAAAAAAGTTATATCTTGCTATATTGTCTAATAAAATCACAGTAAAACCTCAGTTAACCCACGTCTTTAAAGTCGGAGCTTTCCTAAACCATAGTAACTCCAAAGTCAGGTTTTTTCCCCAAATGCAATGCTTTACTTCTATAAACTTGCATATTAAGATTTTTTTTTTCATTTTTAGCTCACATGAGCCAAAGGCTCAGGGTGAGTTATTGTGATCACTCACCGTACGGCATCTGGCGTCCATCGTCCGGCGTCCGTTGTCCGTCTGTAAACTTTTACTTTAAATGACATCTCCTCATAAACCGCTAGGCAAATTTCATCCAAACTTCACAGGAATGTTCCTTTGGTGAAGCTCTACAAAAATTTTCCAAAGAATTGAATTCCATGCAGAACTCTGGTTGCCATGGCAGCCGAAAGGAAAAACTTTAAAAATCTTCTTCTCAAAAACCAGAAGCCCTAGAGCTTAGATATTTGGTGTAAGGCATTGCCTAGTGGACCTCTACCAAGTGTTTTCAAATTATGACCCTGGGTTTAAAATTGACCCCACCCGAGGGGTCATATGATTTTACATAGATTTCTATAGGAAAATCTTCAAATTTTTAAAAAAAATAAGCCAGAAGGCCTAGAGCTTAGATATTTGACATGTAGCATTGCCTAGTAGACCTCTACAAAATTTGTTCAAACATGATCCCTGGGGTCAAAATTGACCCCGCCCCAGGGGTCACTTGATTTTACATAGATTTCTATAGGAAAATCTTCAAATTTTTAAAAAAAATAAGCCAGAAGGCCTAGAGCTTAGATATTTGACATGTAGCATTGCCTAGTAGACCTCTACAAAATTTGTTCAAACATGATCCCTGGGGTCAAAATTGACCCCGCGGCCCCAGGGGTCACTTGATTTTACATAGGAAAATCTTCAAAAAATTTCTAAAAAATAAACCAGAAGGCCTAGAGCTTAGATATTTAACATGTAGCATTGCCTAGTGGATGTCTACAAAATTTGTTCAAATCATGACCCTTGGGGTCAAAATTGACCCCGCCCCAGGGGTCACTTGATTTTACATAGGAAAATCTTCAAAAAATTTCTAAAAATTAACCAGAAGGCCTAGATCTTAGATATTTGACATATAGCATTGCCTTATAGACTTCTTCAAATTTGTTCAAGTCATGACCCCCGGGATCAAATTGACCCAGCCCCATGGGGTTACTTGATTGTACCTAGAAAAATCTTCAAAATTTTCTAAAAATAAACCAGAAGGCCTAGAGCTTAGATATTTGACATGTAGCATTGCCTAGTGGACCTCTACAAAATTTGTTCAAATCTTGAATCCCCCCAGGGTCAAATTGACCCAGCCCAGGGGGTTACTTGATTGTACATAGGGAAATCTTCATAAATTTGCTAAAAATAAACCAGAAGGCCTAGATCTTAGATATTTGATATCTAACATTGCCTAGTAGACTTCTACAAACTTTGTTCAAATCATGACCCCCGGGGTAAAATTGGCCCCGCCCCAGGGGTTACTTGATTGTACATCGGAAAATCTTCCAAAAAATTTCTAAAAATCATCAGTTTGACATTTGAAACATGTAGCCCATATTACTCAGGTGAGCGATCCAGGATCATCATGACCCTCTTGTTACAAAATTCTAATTCTTTAGTTATGACAAAGAAAACCAGTATGGAGAAGGAAAATGATTTTTGAAAGAAAGTCTAAACAATATTTACTAACCTTTCAGAGGATAGATTGAACATTTTACATATGGCACAGTGACCAACATTCAGTGCTTTACACCTCTAATCAAGAAAAGCATCTTACTTAAGGTAGTTCTGCATGTTTGCTAAATGGGAAGTGATGGCGTAACGTCATTTATCCGGAAAACGTAGAATAAAGCCTGGATTCGGCATACGGAAATGAAAATCCGTTTATGAATTAAAGGCAACCTGTGAATAAATTTATTAACTTGTAACAGTCTCTATCTTTCTAAAGTTAAAATATGATATTAAAACATCTGAAGCATTAGATAATTCAAAATAATGTCTTAAACATAGCTTCAAATAGGCGGTTCACTTTAATCATGGCCAAATATCTCAGAAATAAGCACACGGACCTATACATTTTATTTCACTATAGTATAGGCCATATGTTTATTTACGATTGTGAGAAGTTTCATTGAAATCTACATTGTGGAAAATTTTCTATTCGCGAAAATGTTATGAAAGTTGCTATTTTTCCAATGTCTCCCATTATGAAAAATTGTGTGAGGTCCAAAATTTTCAAATCAGTCTAGCAAAAAATCAAGCACACGACCATATCCTTTTTATTTGCTGAATTTTCTAGGTATATTCTGAAGTTTTGAAAAATCAGAGTTTTGTCAAATTCTACATTGTAGAAAAAAATTTGATCCAAACATGCAGAACTACCTTAAGGAGTTTCCTTTGTTCTTAATTCTTAAGCCCGCCAACTTAGCTCAGTAGGGAGAATGCAGATCTACGGATCTCTGGATCGTGAGTTCAAGGCATATATGTTCTCCTTGACAATTTGATAAAAGACATAGTGTCTGACATCCTTCGCCCTCAACCTCTGATTCATTTAGAGAAATTGGCAGTTACAGGTTTGTAGTGGTACAGAATCTAGGAACACTCATTAGGTTAACTGCCTGTCATTACATTAACTGAAATACTGTTGAAAAATGGTGTTAAACCCAAAACAAACAAACAAACAAACAATTGTTCTTAACTCAGATTTAAGTAGATATTTTTTAAAAAAAGCAATATTGAAATTTGATCTTTAAGTTTAGACGGTGTTGTAGTAAAACAACGGCAGTTAAGGATAGTATTGAATCCTTCCACTTCATTGTTTATTTAATGATACCTATTGTTTTTAGCTCGTCTGATTTTTTATAAAAATCTACGAGGTATTGTTGTCACTCGATTGTTGGCGTTGGTTAAATTTTTTGTTTAGGTTCACCTTTTCTCAAAAACTCTAAGAGCTGCAGCTTTGAAACTTTGCACACTTGTTTATCATAATTAGATGACTTAGTAGGCAAGGAACCATAACTCTGATATTCATTTTGTCAAAATTCAAGGGCCCTTTTTGTTCTTAGAAAATTTGAGTTTCTTGGTTAAGATTTTTGTTCAGGTCCACCTTTTCTCAACAACTATAAGAGGTTGAGCTTTGAAACTTTGCTCATTTGTTTATCATCATTAGTTGACTGTGTACGCCAAGAACCATAACTCTGATATGCATTTTGTCAGAATTATGGCCCTTTTTGTACTTAGAAAATTTGAGTTTCTTGGTTAAATTTTTTGTTTAGGTCACCTTTTCTCAAAAGCTATAAGAGGTACAGCATTGAAACTTTGCACACTTGTTTATCATCATTAGTTGACTATATAGGCTAAGAACCATAACTCTGGTTTGCAAAATTATGGCCCTTTTTGTACTTAGAAAATCTGAACTATAACTGTTTTCTTACATATTGTCCAGCTCTTGCAGATGAGCGATGGCACCAGTAGGCGGTGCTCTTGTTTTATTTTATCACCTTTGCAGTGCTATGGAAGACTAGAGTGGTGAAAACCTATGCTCGCGGTATTCCTATGCTTGTGGTATTTCGATAAATATGCTCTCTGCAGAAGCACTAATAAAAATATTTCATCATGCTATGTTCAACACCGACCAGTGGTGAAATGCCTTTACAACAAACGTAGCGATAGCCGCGCGTGCCGCTCACGTGACAGATACAGCAGCCGATACATTTTACGCAATCTGTATCCGTCGCACAAATCTCACACATATATGTCAAAATCACTAAACTAAAGTTAGTTTTTTAGAAATCATGCATTACATTCAGATATATGATAGATTTAAGAGCAAGATGTGATGAATGTGACGCCTGGCTACACTACGAGTGCCTTTCGAACCATGAAAAGATCGATGTTGATCTTAGTATTTTGACAAAGTCCAAATGGTTCTTTCTGAGATGTAGGGAGGAGTAAATTTCCTACACACAAAAGAAGTGTAGAAACCATTAGCGAGTTAATCACTGTCGTTGTTTGAATCTTTAATACTTGAACATTCTGTTTTTAAACAACATTATTATACGTTTTTAAGCTTTGTTCTAATAGTGACTCCATTTCGGAAAGGGAAATATACACATAGAGGCACATACTAAATTTTATCCCCATTTATTTTGTTCTTCACATAATAAATGAGTAATGTTCTAAATATTATATTCGCATATGCTTGTTTGTTCATTTTTAGCCTGCTGATTTTTTTTTCGTCCTTAGTTTAATCGATATTACATACGGCCAGCATAGGTTCCCTTCAGGGGGAATTTTCACCTTTTCACGTATGCCGTGTCGATAGCTCACGAGATGACTAAGTCACGTGATGACGCACATCAACAATATGTTTCGATAAAAGGAGGATAACTTTATGTTTTTGCAGAGGCAAATCGAAATAATAATTTTTTCTTGCTTCTTAAAAAGATTATATATGTACAAGATACCGCGAGCATAGGTTCCACCACTCTACATGTATTTAGATATTTGACAATTGACTCATTATATCAGATTAAAGATTTGAAAACTGAAATGTAAACTCAAACATTTTGTCTGGTAAATGTTTTTAACTTTACATTCAATAATTAATGATTAAATAGCATCTTGTATGATGAGTTGTATTTAACTCTTCCTTATATATATAACATTTGAAATTGAAGTTACCTCCCCTTAACATTCTCTCAGTATGGCTTACCATTTTACATGCAATATATGGCCCACTGGCCAGAATATTTCCAAGTGGCAGAGTCACCTTCAGGAGAAATTATGGGATACAGTAAGTATATACATACAGTAGTAAAATTATGATTTAATATTAAATTTCTTTTTTTAGTATTTGCATCTTTCAGAAATGCTTCCTTTAATTAAATGTGCAAGATTAAAAATGTTATGTTTACCTTTTTAAAGGGGCATTACGCCAGGTAGTAATTGCAGTGTTACTTTTTGCCATTTTTGAGGCCCAAAAATAGCATTGTAAAGTCAATAATAACATCAAATAGCTTCTTATAAATAGTCAGCTTCATTGATACTAGGATAACCGAAGTAATTGTAATTTTTATCATCATGTTAGAATGGAAATAAACAATGCCTTCGTGTGATTGCTTGTTTGATTTATCATGGTTCATTGTTAAGATGCTTGGAGTTTTACCCTTCAGGCTATAGCCAGCGCAACTGAACTCTGACCTTTGGTACAAATGTAAGTCAGACAAGTAACTTGGAAGTATGATTATGTAGTAAGTAATATGTTTTCAGTAATGGGTAAGGCAGAGGGAAATGGTGAACAGTGGCATGGTCATGTGACTGCTTTAACAGTAGCGCCAGAGTATAGACGTCTTGGCCTAGCAGCAAAGCTAATGAGCAATCTAGAGGCAATCTCGGAGAAGTTTGTATTTTAAATTACAGTATATTCTCTTTTTGTTTTATATACATTTTTGTTTCGCTGACATCTTGATTAATGAAACTATTGGAATGCACACATTCAGAAAATTAAAGTAAGAATTTTTTTGTAAATTCACACTTGTGGTTCAGTATGATTGAATGTTTTACAGGACATGCACTTCTGTGTCCTGACATCACATAGTTGGGACATTTGTGTCGCATGGACACATTTCTAGCTGATATCTATCGGTATAACACACAAACTGTTTCTCTAGCCTTCTGTTTTAAAATACATTTCCCGCTTTTTCAGAAAGCGTTGCTTCTTCGTTGATCTGTTTGTGCGTGTGTCTAACAAAGTAGCTGTAGACATGTACAACAAGCTGGGTTACAGTGTATACAGAAGGGTTATAGAATACTACTCTGGAGAAGTGGATGAAGATGCATTTGGTAAGATAATTGTCAGTTATTTTTACAGCATTGCAGTGGCAGTTTCCCGTTGACAGATTATCACTGTTTGAAAATTGCCATGGTTTGCAATATATTAAAGATTTAATGGGGGTGCATTGAATGTTATTTCAGATGTCATTGCATTTGCCAAGTTGTTTGTTTTAAATTCTTGCTAGTTTTTGCCACATTTTATTTTGTCAGAAATTGTTAATTGTTGTAGTCACAGTTCTCAAGATGTTTGTCCCAAATTTTGAAAGGTTTTGTAAAATTTGTTGCATTTGGTGAGAGATTTAGCAGACATTTCAGCTGGCGCTGTAAATTGTTTTTGTGATAATTCAGGTAGCATTTTGTGAGAAGTTTTTTTAGAAACTGTTGATCAGGTTGTATTTGGAAACATATTTATCTGCATCAGGTAAATTGTATTTGCATGTGGTAAGGATATTTGAAAAATAGGGATGTAATGGTAAATCAGTTAACCGGGTAATAGTTTGAATGTCTGATTATCAGTTAGTAAAATAACCGTGTATGATCCAGGGCCGGTCAGAGGAGGTTCGTGCTCCCCCCACCCCCACCGTCCCCGGTTGGCTGAGAAGTAACCTATACTCATCAGAGATGCACCCTACTATTTCAGCAAAGGAATAATATTTTCTCAAACTTTAGACCCAGAAACACACCAGAGGCCACCGTTTCATACCTATATTTCAAAATTGTCCAGGGAGAGCCCCCTGACCCCCCCACCCACCACACCACCACACACACACCAGGAGTGCAATAACCCCTCCATTACCTCAAAATTTAGACCTAAAATGCACCAGAGGCCACCATTTCATACTTTTAACATTTCCAGGGTGGAGACCCCATGACCCCACTAACATGGGCAGAGGCTCCCTCCCATACCTACCCGCTCTTGGCGCCATGCGCCTGGGCGGTGACATCTTTGCTCTAGACTGGTGCCCCCCAGTCAAATATTTCTGGATCCGGGTCTGGTAAGGATATTAAAAAATCGGGTTGTAATGATAAATCAGTTAACAAGCTAATACTTCCAATGTCTGATTACCGGTATCAGTTAGTAAAATAATCCCGTATTTTTGAGAGAAAAAAAATTAAATATTAAAATTTCATGAGAAATAAATGATTCAGACCTGGCTATCACAATTTATCAGATGCCAATGATTATTTTGGGCGAACATCCATTTCAGCTCACCAAAGCACACAGAACTTGGGGTGAGCTACTGTGATCACTCACTATCTGTCCATTTGTCCCTCTTTTGTCTGTTTTGTCCATCTGCTCATCGTCCACTTGTGCAGGCATCCATCATGTTAATTTTATATCTTCTTTACCGCTAGAAAGATTTTCATAAAATATGCATCAGTTGTTAACTTCATCAAGACGATTTGCATAGCACCCAACGCAGGTCAGTCAGTTCAAGGTCAAGGTCACACTTGGAAATTAAAGGTCAAGTAGCTTAACTTCGTATCCACTCCATTTCTTCTTAACCGCTGGAAAGATTTTCATAAAATTAGCATCAGTTTTTAACCTCATCAGAATGAGTTTACAACCTGTGTTGCCCTGTAAAATACCTGTAAAACAGTTGAAATTTTGCAAATTAGATACAGATTTATTACAATACTGGTAAATCCCAGTGTCTTAGCAAATGTTACTTGGCCCAAAATTTCAGTTTTATCCTTCCAAAATGCGTATCAGATGGCAGGCAGTTTTCAAGTTCTCCAAGAAAAAATACATCAGTTTTTCTGAGACATGAAAGTTTTACACTTGTGACTCTAGACTGTGGAATTTACGCGGTTGTACTATTTTTGAGACCTGAATGCTTTACAATATAGATTTCATCTGTATTTCTGAAAACCATCTTCTATACATCATTTATAGATTTATTTTAAACATACTTTTACAGTTTGAAGCTTTAAAACAGATCTTTGACTCTTTTCATTCAGATGGTGACCTTTTACCAAGATTGTTCAGATTACTTGTATTCATCAAAAACATGGCCAACAGGACTTAAAATTAGAAATCTTCAAACTTCTGGGTTGATTTCAAAATAACTTCATAAAAATTTCCCTTTGGAGACCATCTACCAAGACAGTTCAAATTATTTTGATTCAGCAAAGACATGGCCACCAAAGGACATTTTCACTTGTTCCTATATGTGTATATGTATGTATTACAATAGTGGAAAATAAAAAATCTTCCTGTCAGAAACTGCTTATCGGATATTTCAATGATTTTAAAGCAACTGTTACTTGAGGGACCTGTTTCAAAGATTGCTCATGTTATTCCCATTCATTCAAAATATGGCTGCGAAAACTAGAAATAAAAAATAATCTGCTTAACAGCTGGTCCCATTTTGAAACTTTTTAAATGGAAATTTTCTTTGGGTGATTTCTATCAGTATTGTTCAAACTATTCTGATTTGATGGAACAATTCTTCAGTTGGATTTTGAAATAGTTTTAAAGAAATATTCCTTGGATGACAATCTACTAAAATTGTTAAAGCCACCATGATTTGTCAAAAAACACAGGTCAAGTGGGGGATTTTTAGCTCATCTGATTTTTTGAAAAAAAATGATGAGTTATTGTCATCACTTGATCGGTTACGGCGTCTGCTTTGGCGTCGGCGTCGGCGTTTATGTTTAAGTCAGCTTTTCTCCTATTAAAACTATCAAAGCTATTGCTTTCAAACTTGCAACACTTGTTCACCATCATTAGCTGACTCTGTACAGGAAGAAACATAACTCCATCCTGCTTTTTGCAAGAATTATGGCCCCTTTTTTGGACTTAGAAAATCAGATTTCTTGGTTAAGTTTTGCGTTTAGGTCAGCTTTTCTCCTAAACTATCAAATCTATTGCTTTAAAACTTGCAACACTTGATCACCATCAAAAGCTGACTCTGTACAGCAAGAAACATAACTCCATCCTGCTTTTTGCAAGAATTATGGCCCCTTTTGGACTTAGAAAATATCAGATTTCTTGGTTAAGTTTTGCATTTACATGTAGGTCAACTTTTCTCCTTTACGGTCAAAGCTATTGCTTTAAAACTTGGAGCATTTAGTCGCCATTAAAAGCTGACACTGCACAGCAAGTACCATAACTCTGCATTGCTTTTTGCAAGAATTATGACCCCTTTTGGACTTAGAAAATCATGGGTAGGTCAATATTTCTTTATACAGGAACAAAAAATCAGATGAGCATCTGCACCTGCAAGGCGGTGCTCTTGTTCACATATGAATTTGCATATCGGTTTTTAGAGCTGTTTGCATGAGCTGTGAAACTCAGGGTTTTCCTTAAGGCTGCCCTGTTTATTTTGCTTATTCATTGAACATTTTGTTCAAACATTTACACAATATTGCAAGACTTCCCTAACTAAATTAATTGGTCTGGCATGGTTTATAGTTTATTGTTAGGTACTATAATAATAACAATAATAATAATAATAATGGCTTTATTTTACGAGGCAAACATATTTGGAAACCAGTCTTACATATGGGCCTCAACATATATACATGTACATGAGAAAGAATACATTAATACAAACATATTAAAACATAATAAAATTACAATGGAATACATTTAACTAAATACATTTAACTAAGTTAGTCTGTAAAATTAAATATTTATGAGATGGAATATTTAGATTTACATAAGGGTTTGCTGCCCACCAGAGTACCACCATGACAAGAATGAAGTTTTAAATGTTGACAAGGAGTTTGATTGGCGGATATTAAGTGGGATTTTATTCCATATGATAGGACCTGAGTAGGCCAGTGACTTTCTGCAAAATTCTAATCTTGGTTTAGGTACATTTAGAAATTGTTGTGTGTGTGATCTGAGGGCAGTATTATTTGAATGTGAGAATAAGTTAGACATGTACTGTGGGAAAAGGTTATTGACTGATATGTAAACAAAGATTGCCTTTTTGTATGAAATTCGATCATGGATTTTCATCCATTTCAGTTCTTGAAAGAGTTCTTCTGATGGTGTGTCATGGTCTTTGTCGAGAATAATTCGTGCTGCTCTTTTTTGAAATTTGTAGATATTGTTCAGAAGATCACTATTACAGTTTCCCCATATTGTGCAACAGTAGTCTAGGTGGGGTAAGATATATGCATTGAAAAATATTTTGCGCATTTCAGTACTCAAGTATTGCTTAATGCGTAAGAGAAGATATAGCAATGAGTTGCATTTTTTAAGAAGATGGCCAATCTGTGTTTCCCAGTGAAGTGTATGATCAACATGAATTCCTAATAACTTTTCACATTCACTGAATTCTATTTCTTGATGTTGTAGGGTTAGTTTAGTTATATCTGTTGTTTTAAGTTCTGTATTATAGATCCTATTTGATGGTGATATTAACATTGCCTTAGTCTTCTGGGGATTTGGTTTAATAGAATTTCTGTGACACCATTTGTTGATAGTATCAAGACTGTTCTGTAATGTTTTACAAAGACATGCTAGTGAGGTGTCATATGCACTGATGGTTGTGTCATCTGCAAATATATCTGTAGGTGTGTTTTGTTGATGTAATGGCATATCATTTATGTATAAGATGAATAGAACAGGACCTAAAACAGATCCTTGAGGAACACCAGATGATATTTCTTGAGCACTGGATAGTTTCCCTGAGATGGCCACCTGTTGTGTTCGATCAGAAAGATATGACTTGAACCAGTTGATAACATCATTGGAAAAATTGTATTCCTGCATTTTATCGAACAAAAGAGAATGATTCAAAAGGTCGAATGCTTTTGTAAGATCAAGAAATATGGTACCAACCAATTTATTGTCATTGATAGCATTGATCCAAGAGTCTATTATAGAAGTTAGTGCTGTTTCGCAAGAGTGGGCTGTGCGAAATCCGGATTGTGTAGAGTGGAGTAAACATTGCTGTTCAAGATATTGTTTGATATGTTCACCAACATGTTTTTCTAGAATTTTTGACAAAATTGGTAAGATGGAGACCGGACGATAGTTATTGATGTCTGATTTGGTGCCCTTTTTAAATATAGGTACAACTTTAGCTTTTTTGAAAAGTGAGGGAAAGGTACATGAAGATATGCTTTTATTGAATATTTGTGTAAGTGGTTGTGCTATTACTCCGATTTTCAAGTACTTGGCTCCAATACCGTCTAGGCCAGTGGTTTTGTTAATTTCAAGGTTTTTAAGTTGTTTGGTAATGAATTCATTTCTTAGAAGTGGAATGGTGAATTCTGGGGTTGAACTGGTTATTTTCGATATGACAAAGTCGTTCAGGATTGTTTTGTCGTTGGAAGACATTTTGGAGCAATTATCTGGAGCAGATTTAAAGACTGTGGTGAAAAAAAGATTGAATGCTTCTGCTGTAGTGAGTGCATCATGGATAGGGTTGCCAGAGTTGTCGTTGATCATGTTTGTTTGGTGTTTTGTTGTTTTGCCAGAAAGGTCTTTGAGACTTCGCCATAGCTGCCGTGGATATTTATGGTTATTATTGATGGTGTTTGAATAGAATTCTTTCTTTGCTTTTGATATAAGTAATTTGGCTTTGTTGCGCCAGTGCTTGTATTCATTTATGTCAGTTGATCTTTTAGCATGATCTCTTTTTTGTATGGCCTGTGTGATATCACCATTGAACCAGTCTGGCAAGTTTTTGTGTTTGACACGTTTTCGTACTACCTATGATTGAAATGGTGGGAACATAAAATGTAACTTCTCTCATGGCTTTAAGGTAGTTCTGCATGTTGAATAAATTGAAAGTCATATCGTAATGTCTTTTATCCAGATGACCTGAGCTAAAGTCTGTACCAGGCATAAAAAGTGAAAAAGCATTCTGCATACATTCCTTTCTTTCTATGAAAAAAAAGTGATAACAAAAGTTTTTACATGTGAAATTATTCCATTTAATGCCTTTCAATCTGCTTAAAATTTGTTTAGTTTTGCAAAATACGCCATCTCTGTATTTTACAGTTGCTCCCCATTCCTAGACTCGTAATCCATACTAGGCAGAACTCCAGTACTAGTAATTTCATGATTTAAATTGGTCAGTTTTCTCCATTTCTTCATAATGTGAAACTTAGCGGCTCCCTTTTTAACTGAGCTATACAAAATATTCAGAGAGCTATCCTATTTTGAGGTCAGTAGGCCAAGGATCAAGGTCACATTGACCCAGAACTGTAGAACTTCTTTTGCCAGATAACTAGAGAATGCTTTGGTTTAAGACCACATTTGATACGGAGGTCACTTATGACTGGTAAATGAGCTGTTATTATTGATTTGGTCATTACGTCAAATGTCCTGTGCACAGTGACCAAATAATTGCCGTTCCTTGTGCAGTTACTGAATGCATCAAAGGTGCATTTCGTCTTCTACGAGCTCATGTACTATCCAGAAATAATAGAGTGCTGTCTCCTGTGACAACTCTTGTTTAGCTCACCAAAACCAAAGGTTCATGGTGCGCTATTGCAGTGGTGCTATGTATGTTGTTCTGGTGTTAGCTTTTTACATTTAAACGACGTCTCATCATGAACCGCTTGATGGATCATCCACTTGACTGATCTTAGGGACTTCCAGGACTAAAAATAAAAAAAACAACACTTTAAATGGCTTCTCCTCATGAACTGCATGATGGATCATACCCTAACTTGGGCAGTAGTATCCTTGTTAAGTCCTCTCCCAGATTTGTTCAAAAGGTTCTGCTTTACGGACGCCAAATGAGAAAAAGCTTTTAAACAACTGTTGTTTTTTTTTTCCATGAATAGCTGAGTGGATCATCACCAAACTCTGGTTAGGTCCTCTTTCAGATTTGTTCAAATGGTTCTACTTCGGTCAGATTTGTTCAAGTGGTACTGCTTGACTATTTTTAGGGAGCTACAAATAGAAAAACCTGAAAATAATTTCTTCTCATGAACTGTTTGATGGATCATAATCAAACTTTGTCTGTAGCATTTTTGTAAGGCTCTTTGTCAGATGTTCTGATTTTAGGGGCCGCCAGAGCAAAACAAAATGGAAAAACCTTTAAACATTTGGTTCTCACAAGTCACTTGATATTAAATCTTTGTGTGTAGCATAATTCTGGTAAGGATCTCTGTCAGGTGTGTTCAAATGGCTTCTCGACCGATTTTAATCTCGGCGATATATGACCTTTTTGTGTCGGTTTGCCGTAAAACCCAACTCATTCATTCATTCTTATGAATTGCTTGATGGATCATCTCCAAAGTAGAGAACCCTGTAGCGATTGCCCCCTATATCTTTGACCCATTCCCAGTCGAAAAAGTAACTGTTTTCCCTTTTTCCGACCGAAAGATCCGGAAAATGAAAAGGTGCAGCTTGACGAGTATTTAGATTTGAATTTCTTAGAAATCTATTTGTAGCCGTATGTTTTATGACCAATTTAAATTACCGATATATACTCGACCCAATCAGCATACTTGATGTATGATTTATGAACACCTAATGGCTGCCCTCTTGTTCAGGGTCCGGCATGCTTTATTTCCAAAGATGTGGAGATATTTCGATTGTCAAAAGTGCGTTGGTTTTGATAAACGTGTGAAATCAAGGTTGCAATGTAGGGTTTTCTGTAGAAAATGGCCAATTATCGTCAACACCTTGTCTCTTTTTAAGAATGGCTCCGTGTACGGTAACGGGCTTCCCTCTGGTCTACTACAATGTACCTAGGCGTACTGTAATTATATATTTGGACAAAACTCTCTGGAAATTGCAGAGAGGTAATCTTTATCCCTATTTGGCAACAAAAACACCTTTTAAGAACATGAAAAGTGACGTGTTCGTGGTCTATACACTACATTGCACTTTTATGCTTCATTGTGTCTGAAAGGGAGGATGGACCGTAATTATACTTAAACACTGACTGATTGTAATTATACATATTTTGATGATTATCGATCCTGATCACGCGTGTCCAATTTTAAGCAATCGCAAACACGTAAAAATTCTAAAGAACAATAAGTATATTTTTGCAGCAAAATGGATGACACCTCATCACTCAAAGAAACAAAAAACTAAGATACAAAATTTAGATGTAACAGTTGTCAAAAATACTCAATTTAGATGTTAGTTGCCAGGACGGAGACACGTTCTTGCTTGTTATTGGATAAAATGAATGTTTGAACTGTAACAAGTTTATTGAATTGCCCGCCCTCTTAGGGCAATAGGGAAAACGCAGATTTACGGATCGCGGAGTCGTTCGATCCCTGGGCGAGGCTTATGTTCTTTGTAACGATTTGATAAAAGAAAGATAAAAGACACTGATTCATGTGGCGAAGTTGGCAGTTACTTGGGGAGAACAGGTTTGTACCGGTACAGATTCCAGAAACACTGGTAAGGTTAACACTGTCCGCCGTTAACTTACTTAACTGAAATACCGTTGAAAAACGGCGTTAAACCCAAAACAAACAAACAAACGCATGAATTTCTCTTAACACTGTGAAGTTCTGGTTCAAGTTATACCTTTATAAAATTGTTTTGACTTATTACCATCAGCTGTATGGTCGTTTGATACATACTTCTTTCCACATATTTGAAAAACAAAAATATAATTTGTTTCAAAATGGTTTACCACTGTCGTATTGAACACTGATGTAGACAAATTGGTAAATTCAGCTGTAGGTCTGGGGTACTACTTGAGATATGTCATTAAAATTGTTCAGAACAATCCATCAGATAAGTAATTATCTTTCTACCGCATTCTTTAAGAGCAATTTAAATTGCGCTGCACTTTAAATGGGCACCACCATTTGCTTTGCAGGTGTGATAAATGGTTGCAAATTATGTAACAATTACATACAGATGTGTACTACAGGTGTTTAAGGCAAAACCCAATTGTATTGAAGAGGCGCCTGTATTAGCCAGGTGTCAAATACTAATTACATTTGAAGAATTTATTGGGTCTGTTCCATGCCTGGAGTAGTTTGTACCAACGGATTCAAGTGTTTGCATAACTAGTATTGGCTCTACCATACCTTTGTATATTTGATATTTATTAGAGTAACATCCATGTACCACGTACAGACATTACATGCGTAATACTGCTAATATCAAGTCCTATATCCATAGTCATTCCAGTAGTTAGAATAATAAAAACTTAACTCATGATTCACAACAGTGCAATTAATGTACTAAAACTCTGTTGTTTATCATTATAAATTATTAATATAATTAGAACCAGTACGTTTTAAAGAGTTAGTGTGAACAAAGTTATGCCCTGCTGCTTAGTTAATTTTTTGTATGTAAGTTGATATGTAGGTAACCACTTATAAGAATGGATTGAAACGTCGCTGATTTGTTTACTGTGATGATCCGATAGGTTGTGCCTAGGTTTCAAAACTGTTTTAGCGTCTTAATAAAATTATTCCCTTTTAACTACTTAGCAATAGTTGATGTACATTTAAGTTGGTATGTCATTTTATGCTATAAGAGAAAAATTGTGAATAGAACGCAATAAAGCAGCATAATTGCAGACATATTTTGATTGAATCTGTTCATGAGTGGTAATGAAATGTGCACCCCCACCCCCCTCCTTACGTCCCGTAACCCGGCTAAAGCGGAATTCTGTTACAATAAATATGAATGTTCTCCAGCATCCCATTGGCCCAGAAAATATTACAACACTTAAGTACAAGTACAGGGAGACTTTTTTCAAGTTATTGCCCATTTTGTACTGATTTATGCCATTGTATATCATTCATTTACCATTTATGAGTCTTTTGAATAGTAGCGTGTTGTTGTCATCTGACAGCTCTTTTTTCTTATCTCTCACATGCAGCATTCCGACTTTTCTTCAGGGAGCTGTTTGGTAAACGTGGTGTTACTTTGTCCGATGTTCTGTTTTAATTGTAAAATCTCTCATGTTGCCAATCTAATGAGTAAGTAATGGACCGATAAAATACAAGTATTTAGTTTCGTTTTATGAATGTTGTCTGGACTGGGAGTAGACAGTTAGCCTTTCACTTGTAATAAAAGAAACCTTGTCGAAACACCGGAAATGTAAATGCTTTACTTTTGGCTGTAAATAGTGTAGTGGTCTGTTGGTGTTGTAATTAACGCTGAAGATGTTACACAGGAAAAACAACAGCGTCAGCTCTAGATATGGATTCTTTCAATACTAACATTTCTTCAGAAGCTCATCCCGATTCTCTATTTGGTTGAATAATTATGTTCTCTTTTTTTTTCAGATATGCGGAAAGCGCTGTCAAGGGATGTTGATCAAAAGTCGATAATACCTCTAACGCATCCGGTTAGACCAGAGGATCTTGATTAAACAAGGGCCCTGTATCCACATAACACATAGAATATAACATACGTCAGTTTTTGCCAAATGTTTATCACTAATACCATGGAATATGGAAAATTTAACGAGTAATTCTATAATGCATTATATTATTGTTTCAAAGGAAATATTGTTAGTTAAGCATTTAATCTTTTTATGGATATTCAGTGTTATATTTCCATTTAAAACTAAGCGAAGATTTTCAAATTTCAATGTAGTACTTTCAGTTGTAACAAAATCTTAGTGTTTTGCGGATACAGGGCCATTTGTAGATGTTTTTAATGTTTTGACATTTTGGTTTTAATACCTGCTCATTTTTTAATTTATTCCATATGAACTTCAAGATCATTTGTACATTTTGAATGTGTAAATTAAGTCCAGCCAGATGAGATAATTTTAAAAGTATACATGCATGTTATTTAAAATATTTTAGTTCTTTAAGTTTTTGTACATCATGCAAAATGTTCTTTTTCGCTGTAATATCGCTCATATCAGCATGTTACTTATGACATTTGTCATTTAAGGTGAAAGATATACAAATTGAAATAGAATAAAATGTTAAAAATAGTTTTCAATGAAATGTCTTTGTAAAATTTTAATAAATTTAAAAAATGATTAACACGTGTTTTTATGACATGTTTAAAATAGGCAGACAGTTGAATCAGTTGATACTCTGACCAACTGGTAACTTTAAAAGAATTTAAAGTTCTGACAAAACATAGACAACGTGTCCGGTGGACAAACAAGGTTATGAGTATGAACATATATGATATTATATGTGGTCGATACTGTTTGTGCTACATGTTTCATTCCCTATTTTACACACCCAGTTGAACAAAACATGACATGTAAGTTATGATGAGGTTAGTCTATCTTAGATACATCACTAAGAAAATGGTTACCTATAGGTAACTTACCGTAAGTTAATTAGAACTCGGAAGGTTTGATAGTAAGGTTACATCGGATTTAAGAAGTTATTACGATACCAAAAGTTTACAGACGTTAAAATGCCAAGTATAATTACTATACTGAAACTGTAAATTACTTCAGTTGCGGTTACGGGTGAATAAAATCCGGAAAGTAGATCCCCCGGAGGCACCGAGATCAAGGCAAATAGTGAAAATTGCAGACTCAGTTTGATTGAGTCTGTTCATGAGCAGTAATGGAAAAGGAACACCGCCCACGCCCACTAGCACCGGCTTAAGCAGTATTAAATCTTCAAATCTAAACGAGTTGAAATCAGTGATCCCGAATGACCAGAAAATATAACAACACCGAGATGAAGTCGGGGCGACTTTTTACGACCGCCACACAGCACTTAACACCCGCTGTTGTGAAGTAAATAAAGTCGTATTAGAGTTTTTTTATCATTTTCATTTACAGTAGTTCTCGATTGATTCATTACATAACAATCGTGAAACTGAATGCATGTGAATGTTTTTTTTTTGTTTTTTTTTTTCAGATTTAAACGCCGTACAAACCCTTCAATTTTATTTTCAGTAACTGTCAAGAGAAAGCACAAATGCATTGTTGTTTGAAATATCAATTTCAGTGCCAAAATTTTTCCTCAGATTATATTGTGTACTTCTTTGACGATATGAGTACCAAGATTCTTATCTGCTTGTGGCAATTATGAAATACACATAGTGTAAGTAGCAGTTAAATGTGTCGACTTGTATGTTTCATTTCCACGACAACATGTGTAGTCAGGATATTTTAACGTTTAGCGGTTAATTTTGGTATGAAAAAGTACCGTCTGATGCATCTAGTGCCTAATATCGCTGCAAGTCGTGCAGCTTGGTCGTAGGAACGAAACAGAAACCGTTTTTCAAAGAGCTATATGTTAAGTAATAGTTATAGTATGTGTGAGAGTGTGTTACCAGAATATATCAGAGCTAGGGGTTCATCTCGGTATTTTTCTCTACACATATCGTCGAGGCCGGTAGGCCGAGACAGATATTTGCAGAGAAAAATACCGAGATGTACCCCTAGCTCTGATATATCTTCGTAACACACGAGCATTACATATTATAACTGTTTTATCGCATAGTTTTATCATTAAAATTTATATATTATTTTCATTTAAATTTGTTTATTATTATTTTTACTCTTTTGATTCCCTTCCTGCGCCTCGCTGACTGAAACACTAAAACTTCTGTTTTAGAAAATGTGTTCCCCAGATAAAAGTATCCAACAGATTTCTGCATTGGTTTTAAATCTTTGCATTTCACTGGCCAAACATATTGTAAAACTTGTTGTTTTGTTTGTAAAAAAAAAATCAAAGAAAAAGAAACATTTGAGAAATCTCAGAATTTCATATATTTCATGTATTTCTGAATTTGGCGATAACTATCGAGTTTTTGAAATATTCTACTTTATTTATTCTTTTACTTTATAAATGTAGGTGTTTGTGATAATTCTTTCTCTGTTAATTGTTAACTGGAGCTAAAATCATCTTTCCTTTGAAAGGAAAAAATCATATTCCCTCGATAGGACCTCAATAGAGAAAAAGTGTTCCGATATATATCGGAACAGTTTTACTGTGCTGATATATATATATCACAACAGTTTTTTTCTAATGAAACTCTATAGAGATTTCTGTGTTTATATATATCGTAACAGTTTTGTAAAATATCAGCACAGATTTTGTAGTATTAATGTGTGTTACCATGTTTAACGTACTGCAAAGATCAAAGGAAAACTGCCGCACTATGCGATAAAGTGGAATTATGGGCATTTTTCAATTAAGAATCCAGCTGTAATAGATGTGTGTAAAAAGGGTGGATGGAATTATAGCTTTTAACCCAATATACCAAACTCTTCCTGTACGAAATAATAATTTTCCAAATATGACTTTTCTTATTTTGACAGGGGCAGTCTTTTTTAAGAATAGTCAAACTGCATACAGGAGTTGCTTCCCTTCAACTTCAGAAATCTCTACCTATAGGTAAGGGAGATCGCTGCGAAGAAGATTGAAGAAAAGAACTATTATGTTATTAGTCCGATTTCTTTATTTCTAAAGCATCAACTTCAAACACTTATGCGGCATTATCGTAAATTTAAATGCACAGCAACCTAAAATTACTTTTATAAATCGATTGAATTTCACCAAAAACACACTATGTGCAGTAAGATGCGCATAATGCCACTTTAAAGTAGTATTATCAGATAAAGGTAATATTTTATTAACTCGACTATTCAAAGAATTTTACAATATAGCCTCCCTTGATTATCGTGCATATCTGGATTGTCTCCCTTAGGCAAGACATTTCGGTTATCTAAATCGATATCCGATCAGATATTCGGTCAATGTTGGGAAAGTGTAAATAAGGTCAAATGTTATTATTTGCCGGCTTCGGATTGGTAGCCCGTAGCATTCAATGAGACTTCAGCTGATAGGTTAAAAATGTGTTTCCTTGAATCATGAAAGTATCCTTAAAATCTTGAAATGTAATGTTTTCTGTGCATTTTGAAGTATTTTATAGGTGCCTGGCTATATATTTAACTCTGAAATTAGCAATTTAGTGAAGTAAGTACTTGTTGGAATTCACCACTAAATTCCATGCACAGTTGAGGGTGGTTGTCTTTGAATGGAAATAGAAAAAAATGGATAGGGGATGCCCATGTAAAAATGTTATTTTTTGGTGTCTGGAAGGCTTTTTGACAGGGTAAATGGCACCTCATGTGTCAACAAAAGTTTTGAGGGGGTCCTACAGAGTCATTTCTTACAATGTAAGCCTATGGAAAAATTAATAGCAGTGTCTGAAAAATACGATGTAAACCCAAAACTATACCAGACTCAATACACATGAAAACAATTATATTTTTTTTCTCATAAAGCTAATGATAAAAAGTGATAAAAAGTGAATCGAAGTGAAACGCATAAAATTATCAATAAGTGAATAAGAGATATACCGCGGAAAAGTGCGAATTCATCTAAAATGGGAGAAAGAGAAAATAATCAAAATGCCGAATATTTTTACTTGTCAGTTTTATTCTAAATGATTTAGTTTATATTTACATTCGCCCTATTCTTTTCCATTGAAACTTTTGACGTTCATTTCGTACGAACAGCAAAATGAAAAATCGCTGCTTAGTGATAACCGACCGCTGTTTTGACGACGTCCGCGTATAGTCCGGGAGAACGTTCCTTAGATGACGTCGCAGTTGTTCCGTCTGGTGAACAGAATGGCCGGGAAGCTGATTTTAATGTTAAATGCTACAAATTATATGCAATTCATAATATTATATAGTTTACAAATGGAAAGGAAATATAATGTAAATACAAGAAATGAAACAATTTTTTTTTTGGTGTTCATGCGATTCATGTTTAATTTGCCGATCCTAAGTTGTCGTCATTTCGCATGAACACCGAAAAAAATTATTTCATTTCTTAATAGTCACTATAGTTACGTGTCGGAAATGTTGAAAGGAAAACAATCGTTAAAACAGTGGTTTGTTTATTCTGGACATAATTGTTGTGATATAAGATGCTAATGTTGCTTAAATCTTAGCGCAAAAGCTGTTTTTCAGAAGGTTCAAAAGGGTCTCTTCTGTAGCTAATGCGAATGTTTGTAAAATATACAAAAGCGACACTTTACACATAAGCATAAAATATGAGAGCTATTGAACTCACCCGTGCGCCGGCATCCCGATTTGGTTAATTTCTTGTACGTTAGCTGGTATCTCAGTAACCACCTGTGGGAATGGATTGAAACTTCACACACATATTCACTGTGATAAACTGACTTACATTGCACCGGTTCCATATCTCTATCTTGCTTTTTTTTTACAAAATGTATGCCCCATGCCCAAATTAGAAAATTTTGGTTATGGTTTTATATATAAGCTGGTATCTCAGTACCCACTAATTGGAATGGATTGAAACTTCACGCACGTGTCCACTGTCATGAGCTGATGTGCAATGTACAGGTAACATAACTCTGTTTTGCATTTTTACAAATTTATGCCCAGTTTTCGACTTTTATATTTACTCAGTTGACAAGGCTGTTGAATAGTCGAGCGTTGCTGTCCTCCGACAGCTCTTGTTCTTTAATTAAATACATATAAGAACTCCTTTTTAATTATCATAATTCACGAATCTTGAACAGTAATAGATTATATTTAAAGTAAAATTGCACACAAATAATGTCTGATTCAGACCTATTTCCAAACGTTTGTAGATAACATTTAATGACCTTAGATTAAATTCAAAGAAAAAAATGTTATCCCATGCTGTGCTACCCGTTCAATGCTCGATTATTGCAATAAGATACATTTCGTTATCTGCAAGACTTTAAAGCTTGACTGAAATTATAGATAACTTGGGCTTCCATGGAAGGAACGTCTCTTGCATTTTGAATTTTGTGGTCATTCCAGTAACTCGATGAATATTATAGAATTAAAATTTGATTTCAGCCGTACTAACTAAACGTGAAAAAAAATAGTTTTTCAATATAATTCAATTCTCGGTTTAGATTAGAATGAGCAGTTGAACTTCTGTAAGATCCCTATAGCTGAAGGAGATAAATTGTAAAGGAAACCGCGAACAGAAATATAAACAGGCAACAGACGTAGGTAAATTAATACTGTATATCTGTAGTGAAAATAGTTCAGAACTTATTTATTGAATCCCTTCCGTTTTATCCTTCTATAATGTAATCATAATTACTATACACATAAAGATTGGAAGCATTATTTTTGTATTTATTGTCTCTGACAGTACAAATACTTTCGGTGAATTCTTGTATGAAAAATGAACAATGATTGGTGACAAGCTAGATTAATTACAGTATAAAAAGATAAACTTAAAATATTTGTTTGCTATTTAAGATTTGAATGATCATCTAGCTGTAAATTCTGACAACACCAACGAGTGACGCCTGTATAACCTGACCGACAGATGACCAATAAAATGTCTCACTGACTGTGATGGCAATCCAACTTTAACATTATAAAAAAAGGTCAGTCTAAAACAGTCCCAACCATTCATTATTTATAGACCAAACACCCTACCCATAACTGACCGACAGCTTGCCAAATGTACTGAGGCAAAATTGATAGTACTTACTATTGTATAAAAACAGTCATGAATTCAGTAGACACATGATAACTTAATTATTAACGAACCTCCAATGTCGAGTAGTTAAAGCTGCATATTTCAATTTATTTGCACTTCACCGCTATGGGTTCGAAGCCTCACTTTGGATGCAGAATTTCATGTGAGGAAGACCTCCGGCTGGCTTACGGAAGGTCCATGATGCTACCCGGGTGCCTGGCCTAGCATGAAATGATGCTCAGAAAGGCATCTTGGGTCTTCCTCCACCATGAAAACTGGAAAATCATTAATGTCCCGTGGCTGTGTCGGCACGACTCCAATCACATTAAAAGTAAATAAATTATGAAATTCCGGTAGTAAAGTTGAGTTTTTATTGGTTCCGATTATCAAACTATTTCCTGCGATTTACAACAACTGGTGATTTACGTCATTCAATATTAGATTAGTAGACAATATATGCCACGTTCTGTTTCACACAATGTTGTTCTTTATTACATTACAAATCCCTCTTGAATAATATTATTTCACCATATGATCAGACGGTATAACATTAACAGAATTATAGGTTTAATGGTCTAACTTTAGATATATATGAGACGAACAAAAATGCTTAGTTTTGTTAAAAGTCATTACAAATTGATACATCTGCATATATGTTTAAGATCCGGTGATATCTTTCTGTCCTATTCAGCTCCTCCCCAAAGATGTAAGAAAAGTAAATTAATTTTATCAATACATCTCCACACTGAGACGTTCACTTTCCAACAACACAAGTGATGTGCCGAGGCAAACTGCATACAAAGAAAATAAATCTAGTGAACGTTTTTATTTATGCATTGTGTATTTGCAGACACGTACTCTACTTTCAGTATATACAGTATAAGGGTAACTAATAGTGTTTTAGCAACTAAGCGAAAAGATGGCACACTGTTTGTCCAAGAGAGGTCATGAAATTGCAACTCTCCTACATGGAATTTAAAGAGTACTGTCCGTTTTTAGATTACTGTCGGATAAACTGGAAGCTTCTATCCTTTTGACATTTTGTTACAATTTTCCCGAATACTAAAACCAAATGTGTCAGTTACCAACAATTAAATTGACAGGTCGCGGTACCAACATTCAAGGCCCACTTGAAAAAAAAAATATGTATATATTAATAACTAAAGTAAGAAATCTGAGAGAGAAGTATATCGTTATATAAATGAAGCATGCTTTGACATCAGAACAATACCCTTGCTTTACTTGCAAAATTTACGGGAAAAAAATGTTTTTAATAAAGAAGAAAATTCTATTCGACAAAAATATATTTCGATCTTCAATTGTGAACTAGCTGAAAATAGGACTTTTTTAAATGAGACTGAAATAACCACAAATTGCGGTGCTTCATTTTTACGTTATATCAAAACCCTATGATCTCTCTTTTACAAAAATAGTTCTAATGTCTCCAACTGTGTACATTTCAAGGTTCAAAACAAGGTATAGTCAAAGGGAAATCTTTGTATATTTTGCAGTAGTCAGTGTTATAATACTGCATCAATGTAAGAAATATTGGGTTTTGTAGTTACACCACGACTCTTGGCAAAATCTTTCGCTCGCTAATCAATTTTATTATTCCACTTATTGCATTTATTGTTGCTATAGAAAATAGTTACTGCAGCTGAAATACTGAAAAGGTTATGATGAGAAGTATATTAGACAAGTTTCATTCGGATGAATTGTCTACTGATATGGATGGTGTGCAGTAATACTGAATAATTGAATACAGCAATAGTGCTTGCTTTTACATTAATTGCAAAAATTGTCTGGAAATACCAGACGTTATAAGACAGTTATAAGGTACACCAAAAGCAGTCACTGTCTGTTTTCGTTGTGGAGAAAATGAATTCAGAATTTTTTACACCTGATACGAGGGCGAGAATGCGAAATGTCATTTTAAAGTATTTTTATATGTTCGATGACATAAGCCTTCGATTTAATAAAAAACCAATAACAGTATAATCGGATGGTTAGACAATGAACCCTTTGCTTCTCGTTACAATAATAAAACATGTGTTTAAGTTCAATTTTAACAAGAAACAAACTACCTATAAACCACGAACTTTCCTTGGAAACATTATCATACAACCGGTTGTTGATAACGTGAAAAGTCAGTCTGACACGAAGATTCTATAAGAACAGCCTCGATCTCAACAACAAAACCTTACATCATTGCACGTATGACTTTGAAAATGATAGACATTTACAGAAAAACATAAATACCGTGTGACAGTAAAACAATGTTTTACGACAACAAAGACACAAGAACAAAGGAACACAACGGGCATCGCCATGGAACGGTCAAACAAAAACACCACTGACCCACCTAAGAACCAGCTTGCTTTTGTTCAGAGATATAATTAACCCTTACCCTACTAAATTTCTAAAATCGACTGGTCCATCATTCAATTTGGGCAGTATCACTTAATATTTAAAGGGTGTTCACTGAAAAATTACTGACTGAATAGCGAACAGTGCAGACCAAGACCAAGACCATGACGGATGTGCAGGTTGATCTTGGTCTGACTGGTCACTTGCCGACAGCAGGCTTAAGGTTAAACACAAGTGTGGTTGATGTAATGAAATACAAATGATGCAATGTCTTAACATCTGCTTATTCTGTCAGTAATATGTATTTCGAATCCTTGATCATAAGACAAGGACGAGTGATATTTCACCTTTACTCCTTTACATTCATTTTTTTGCACACTTTACAGGAATGCTTTGCAAAATTTCTTATGTCAATAAGTTTACACAAGAAAATACTTCCGAAACCATTTCCTCCAGTCTGCAAAAGTTAGCTATAGAGGCACACATCAACTGTTCTTTGCAGAGTATGTAAGCTTTTGAAAGCGGAGTGTTTAGGTATCCCACACCATGGACCAACGAGTCATATTATGAACCGTTATTCAATAAGGCATACGCATTAGTTGTGTTCCTGTACAAGGATTGAAAATACTTCAATTTCTTAGAATCTGAAATGCCAACAGAGAATTTGTTTTCCACTCGTATTGCCTTTTTGAACATTATCAATCATTATTTTATTGGTACAGAACAATGTGACGGTCATACTTTAAACTAAACATTAAATTATATGGAAGAGATTATGAGTCAATAAAATATTTCACAATTTAACTAATATTGTCTTCGATATACGGTTTATGGTATTTGTTTCCGCAGTATTGCAATTTTGGTCTATTGTCTATGTTTTATTTTACTTACCTCTTTGCCTCGGCATTATTATTTACAAGTAACTTATGTAGAACGTTCGTTCATTTTCAATTTCAGCAGGATACAAATGCCAACTCTTTGTTCACGAACTGGTCAATAAAATTGCACAGTTTTACTTTGATTTACACTTAAAACTTCGCTCAAAGCAAGCGCATGAAAACATTTGTGGTTTATTTTTAACTGATTTCTTAGGAAAAATAGAACTAGAGGGCGGTTGTTTGAAACAGAAATCTGAAGACGGAGCTTTTATTTTTGTCACAGCAGCAGATGAAGCAAACATCCGAGTATTCAGATGAAAAACGCATCTTTGACTAATATTTAGAAAACGCTGGTATAGAGAATAAATGCATCTGCACTTCAATTGAACTGTTAACAGAAGTATTTTTGCTCTACAGAACTTATTCTGTTAGAGCTCAAGCTACATATAATTTGCTTGGGAAACGCAGCGTAAAAGTATATTAGGGGTTTCAGTTTAATGTTCTCTTTGATCAAGAAAAGACTCAAACGTACCAGATTTGACGTATCAAAAATCACGTAATTTCGTTTTATATTAAGACGTCCGTGCATATTTAAGAGTTTTGATATGCATTACAACAATTTAGTATTTATTAAAGATTGTTGCTCTTTATCGGATCGGACGCATGGTTTGTATAAGCTCTTTTAGTGTCAGAATAAATATCTAATCTGGTGGCTCTTATTGACAACGTGGCCTTGTAGTTACCGCCTCCGAGTTCGAATCGGTTACCCTCACCGATATGAGTTCGAAACCTCACTTGGGGTACAGACTTATTTATTTGAAGAATCCACCTCGTTGGCTTACGGAAGGTCGTTGGTTCTACAATTGTGTCCATTAATGCTTGATAAAAATTAATATCACGGGGGTTTTCCTCTACAATCAAAAGCTGGGAAAGTTGCCATATAACCTAAAATATGGTTGTTTCACGCACATGAAATATCATAGATTAGCCCATTTCATGATTGTACTTAGAAGTTTAATGAAAATATATACGTATGTCCGTGTCAGCATTTTAATATAGAATAATTTACAAGAAGAATTGTTGTTCTTGGAAGTTTTTCTTTTTCTATCTGAAATACACGTACTGTAAATCATGTGTGTCTCTGTGCCGTGATTGCTGCGCTCAGTGCTTCCTGGTAGTCTATTCTTACCTCTTTTTTTGCAGTCTAGTTCACTATACTGATGGAACCGTCCACACGATAGCCCGTGTATATTTAACGTACTTTTCTATGCATTATAAGTCATATTATATACATATTTCATGTAATGCGAACCTGGAAAACTATTCCAATCCCAGATAGCATAACAGTCTGATATTAACTGCCGATAAAAGTTATACCACATACCTATTTTTGCAATAGGACACGCATTATCTACATTAGTAGAAAAAATCGTCTAAATTTCTAGATAAATATTTTTTGTGTATCGGACTTCCAAGGAAGCTGAGAAATAGTTTGTTTAAATATTATGGAAGTCTAACTGTTCACAATAAATACGCTCGAATGAAGAAGAAATTGCTGTTAGATAAGTCAGATTATATCAGTAATTATTTTAAGCTTGCAAAATGTTGTGTTCACGGAAAACTGGTTGCATAATTACTTTTTAACCCAAAAAGCTTGATTCTTCAGATTGCATTTCTCAAACAAATTAGTACAGACCATTCAAATAAACCATCACAAACAAATTCATGCCTTCCGTTTAAAGTCTCTAAATGTTTAACTGTTAAAATGCAAATTTAAAAGCCTTAGGATTATTATCTAGCTGTATGGCTTTTCATACTGTAGATCCGTTTGAAATTAGTTTGAAGAATGCTGTATTTTTTTCATAGAAAACTATAATTATAATGCAATATTCAAACCAAAACCTGTACTGGTCTTTTAACTGTGACTACCAGTTGATGAAACGATTTCTTTAAAATTGCTTAAAGTGTACAAACGAACAATTTCATTTTCAAAATACGTGCAGAATGAATTAAAGTTAGAATGTATGATGCTATCAATTTGCTTTCTTGTACAGCATCGAGAAGATGGCACTGACATCGAAGATCGAAAATCGAAATTAAATTTCTAGCCAGCTTTAAATTTCGAGCCAGCTCGAAGATCGAAATTCAACATTGAATATCAATTTCGTGCTAGCTTTTAACTTCTAGCCAGCTCGAAGATCGAAATTCAACACAGAATTTCGAGCTGAAATTGAATTTCGAGCCAACTAGAAGATCGAAATTCAGATTTTCTAAAACTTGAATATCGAGCTGGGGTTGAATTTCGAGCCAGCTCGAAGATCGAAATTCAGATTTTAAAGTTAAATTCCGAGCTCGGGTTGAATTTCGAGCCAGCTCGAAGATCGAAATTCAGATTTTCTAAAACTTGAATATCGAGCTGGGGTTGAATTTCGAGCTAGCTCGAAGATCGAAATTCAGATTTAAAGAAAAAGTTGAATTTCGAGCTAGGGTATAATTTCGAGCCAGCTCGAAGATCGAAATTCAGATTTTGAAAAAGTTGAATTTCGAGCTGAGGTTGAATTTCAAGCCAGCTCGAAGATCGAAATTCAAATTATCAGAAAGTTGAATTTCGAGCTAGGGTTGAATTTCGAGCCAGCTCGAAGATCGAAATTCAGATTTTGTAAAAGTTGAATTTCGAGCTGGGGTTGAATTTCGAGCCAGCTCGAAGATCGAAATTCAGATTTTGTAAAAGTTGAATTTCGAGCTGGGGTTGAATTTCGAGCCAGCTCGAAGATCGAAATTCAGATTTTGTAAAAGTTGAATTTCGAGCTGGGGTTGAATTTCGAGCCAGCTCGAAGATCGAAATTCAGATTTTGAAAAAGTTGAATTTCGAGCTGGGGTTGAATTTCGAGCCAGCTCGAAGATCGAAATTCAGATTGTGTAAAAGCTGAATTTCGAGCTGGAGTTAATTTCGAGCCAGCTCGATGATCGAAATTCACATTATCAAAAAGTTGAATTTCGAGCTGGGGTTGAATTTCGAGCCAGCTCGAAGATCGAAATTCAGATTTTGTAAAAGTTGAATTTCGAGCTGGGGTTGAATTTCGAGCCAGCTCGAAGATCGAAATTCAGATTTTGAAAAAGTTGAATTTCGAGCTGGGGTTGAATTTCGAGCCAGCTCGAAGATCGAAATTCAGATTTTGTAAAAGTTGAATTTCGAGCTGGGGTTGAATTTCGAGCCAGCTCGAAGATCGAAATTCAAATTATCAAAAAGTTGAATTTCGAGCTAGGGTTGAATTTCGAGCCAGCTCGAAGATCGAAATTCAGATTTTGAAATAATTGAATTTCGAGCTGGGGTTGAATTTCGAGCCAGCTCGAAGATCGAAATTCAGATTTTGTAAAAGTTGAATTTCGGGCTGGGGTTGAATTTCGAGCCAGCTCGAAGATCGAAATTCAGATTTTGAAACAGTTGAATTTCGAGGTGGGGTTGAATTTCGAGCAGCTCGAAGATCGAAATTCAAATTATCAAAAAAGTTGAATTTCGAGCTAGGGTTGAATTTCGAGCCAGCTCAAAGATCGAAATTCAAATTATCAAAAAAGTTGAATTTCGAGCTGAGGTTGAATTTCGAGCCAGCTCAAAAATCGAAATTCAGATTTTGAAAAAGTTGAATTTCGAGCTGGGGTTGAACTTCGAGCCAGCTCGAAGATCGAAATTCAGATTTTGTAAAAGTTGAATTTCGAGCTGGGGTTGAATTTCGAGCCAGCTCGAAGATCGAAATTCAAATAAAAAAAAAGTTGAATTTCGAGCTGGGGTTGAATTTCGAGCCAGCTCGAAGATCGAAATTCAGATTGTGTAAAAGTTGAATTTCGAGCTGGGGTTGAATTTCGAGCAGCTCGAAGATCGAAATTCAGATTTTGTAAATGTTGAATTTCGAGCTAGGGGTTGAATTTCGAGCCAGCTCGAAGATCGAAATTCAGATTTTGAAAAAGTTGAATTTCGAGCTTGGGTTGAATTTCGAGCCAGCTCGAAGATCGAAATTCAGATTTTGTAAAAGTTGAATTTCGAGCTGGGGTTGAATTTCGAGCCAGCTCGAAGATCGAAATTCAAATTATCAAAAAGTTGAATTTCGAGCTGGGGTTGAATTTCGAGCCAGCTCGAAGATCGAAATTCAGATTTTGAAATAGTTGAATTTCGAGCTGGGGTTGAATTTCGAGCCAGCTCGAAGATCGAAATTCAGATTTTGTAAAAGTTGAATTTCGGGCTGGGGTTAAATTTCGAGCCAGCTCGAAGATCGAAATTCAGATTTTGAAACAGTTGAATTTCGAGGTGGGGTTGAATTTCGAGCAGCTCGAAGATCGAAATTCAAATTATCAAAAAAGTTGAATTTCGAGCTGGGGTTGAATTTCGAGCCAGCTCGAAGATCGAAATTCAAATTATCAAAAAAGTTGAATTTCGAGCTGAGGTTGAATTTCGAGCCAGCTCAAAAATCGAATTCAGATTTTGAAAAAGTTGAATTTCGAGCTGGGGTTGAATTTCGAGCCAGCTCGAAGATCGAAATTCAGATTTTGAAAAAGTTGAATTTCGAGCTAGGGTTGAATTTCGAGCCAGCTCGAAGATCGAAATTCAGATTTTGTAAAAGTTGAATTTCGATCTGGGGTTGAATTTCGAGCCAGCTCGAAGATCGAAATTCAGATTTTGAAAAAGTTGAATTTCGAGCTGGGGTTTAATTTAGAGCCAGCTCGAAGATCGAAATTCAAATTATCAAAAAGTTGAATTTCGAGCCAGCTCGAAGATCGAAATTCAGATTTTGAAAAAGTTGAATTTCGAGCTAGGGGTTGAATTTCGAGCCAGCTCGAAGATCGAAATTCAGATTTAAAGAAAAAGTTGAATTTAGAGCTAGGGTTGAATTTCGAGCCAGCTCGAAGATCGAAATTCAGATTTTGAAAAAGTTGAATTTCGAGCTGGGGTTGAATTTCGAGCCAGCTCGAAGATCGAAATTCAGATTTTGAAAAAGTTGAATTTCGAGCTGGGGTTTAATTTCGAGCCAGCTCGAAGATCGAAATTCAAATTGTCAAAAAGTTGAATTTCGAGCCAGCTCGAAGATCGAAATTCAGATTTTGAAAAAGTTGAATTTCGAGCTGGGGTTGAATTTCGAGCCAGCTCGAAGATCGAAATTCAAATTATCAAAAAGTTGAATTTCGAGCTGGGGTTGAATTTCGAGCCAGCTCGAAGATCGAAATTCACATTTTGAAACAGTTGAATTTCGAGCTGGGGTTGAATTTCGAGCCAGCTCGAAGATCGAAATTTAAATTATCAATAAGTTGAATTTCGAGCTGGCGTTGAATTTCGAGAAAAAATTTTGAAAAAATCTGAATTTCGATCTTCCAGCTGGCTCGAAATTCAACCCCAGGTCGAAATTCAACTTTTTCAAAATCTGAATATCGATCTTCGAGCTGGCTCGAAATTCAACCCCAGGTCGAAATTCAACTTTTTCAAAATCTGAATATCGATCTTTGAGCTGGCTCGAAATTCAACCACAGCTCGGAATTCAACTTTTTGAAAAAATCTGAGTATCGACTTTCGAGCTGGCTCGAAATTCAACCCCACCTCGAAATTCAACTTTTTTGATAATTTGAATTTCGATCTTCGAGCTGGCTCGAAATTCAACCCCAACTCGAAATTCAACTTTTTTCAAAATCTGAATTTCGATCTTCGAGCTGGCTCGAAATTCAACCCCAGCTCGAAATTCAACTTTTTGATAATTTGAATTTCGATCTTCGAGCTGGCTCGAAATTCAACCCCAGCTCGAAATTCAACTTTTTCAAAATCTGAATTTCGATATTCGAGCTGGCTCGAAATTCAACTTTTTGATAATTTGAATTTCGATCTTCGAGCTGGCTCGAAATTAAACCCCAGCTCGAAATTCAACTTTTTCAAAATCTGAATTTCGATCTTCGAGCTGGCTCGAAATTCAACCCCAGCTCGAAATTCAACTTTTTCAAAATCTAAATTTTGATCTTCGAGCTGGCTCGAAATTCAACCCCAGCTCGAAATTCAACTTTTTGAAAAAATCTGAATTTCGATCTTCGAGCTGGCTCGAAATTCAACCCCAGCTCGAAATTCAACTTTTTCAAAATCTGAATTTCGATCTTTGACCTGGCTCGAAATTCAACCTCAGCTCGAAATTCAACTTTTTGATAATTTGAATTTCGATCTTCGAGGTGGCTCGAAATTCAACCCCAGCTCGAAATTCAACTTTTCCAAAATCTGAATTTCGATCTTCGAGCTGGCTCGAAATTCAACCCCAGCTCGAAATTCAACTTTTTCAAAATCTGAATTTCGATCTTCGAGCTGGCTCGAAATTCAACCCTAGCTCTAAATTCAACTTTTTCTTTAAATCTGAATTTCGATCTTCGAGCTTGCTCGAAATTTAACCCCTAGCTCGATATTCAAGTTGTAGAAAATCTGAATTTCGATCTTCGAGCTGGCTCGAAATTCAACCCTAGCTCGAAATTCAACTTTTACAAAATCTGAATTTCGATCTTCGAGCTGGCTCGAAATTCAACCCCAGCTCGAAATTCAACTTTTTCAAAATCTGAATTTCGATCTTTGAGCTGGCTCGAAATTCAACCTCAGCTCGAAATTCAACTTTTTGATAATTTGAATTTCGATCTTCGAGGTGGCTCGAAATTCAACCCTAGCTCGAAATTCAACTTTTCCAAAATCTGAATTTCGATCTTCGAGCTGGCTCGAAATTCAACCCCAGCTCGAAATTCAACTTTTCCAAAATCTGAATTTCGATCTTCGAGCTGGCTCGAAATTCAACCCCAGCTCGAAATTAAACTTTTTGAAAAAATCTGAATTTCGATCTTCGAGCTGGCTCGAAATTCAACCCCAGCTCGAAATTAAACTTTTTCAAAATCTGAATTTCGATCTTCGAGCTGGCTCGAAATTCAACCCCAGCTCAAAATTCAACTTTTTCAAAATCTGAATTTCGATCTTTGAGCTGGCTCGAAATTCAACCTCAGCTCGAAATTCAACTTTTTGATAATTTGAATTTCGATCTTCGAGCTGGCTCGAAATTCAACCCCAGCTCGAAATTCAACTTTTTGATAATTTGAATTTCGATCTCTGAGCTGGCTCGAGATTCAACCCCAGCTCGAAATTCAACTTTTTCAAAATCTGAATTTCGATCTTCGAGCTGGCTCGAAATTCAACCCTAGCTCTAAATTCAACTTTTTCTTTAAATCTGAATTTCGATCTTCGAGCTGGCTCGAAATTCAACCCCTAGCTCGATATTCAAGTTGTAGAAAATCTGAATTTCGATCTTCGAGCTGGCTCGAAATTCAACCCTAGCTCGAAATTCAACTTTTTCTTTAAATCTGAATTTCGATCTTCGAGCTGGCTCGAAATTCAACTTTTTCTTTAAATCTGAATTTCGATCTTCGAGCTGGCTCGAAATTCAACCCCAGCTCGAAATTAAACTTTTTGAAAAAATCTGAATTTCGATCTTCGAGCTGGCTCGAAATTCAACCCCAGCTCGAAATTAAACTTTTTCAAAATCTGAATTTCGATCTTCGAGCTGGCTCGAAATTCAACCCCAGCTCGAATTCCACTTTTTGAAATTGAATTTCGATCTTCGAGCGGCTCGAAATCTCAGCTCGAAACTTTTCAATTCGATCTTCGAGCTGGCTCGAATTAACTACTTTTTCAATCTGAATTTCGATCTTCGAGCTGGCTCGAAATTCAACCGCTAGTCAAATTAATCGTTTTCATCTTCGATGTAAATCTGAATTTCGATCTTCTTGTAAGTGTGTCGATATAGTTCAAATCCCAACTAGCTCGATATTTCTAACATGAAAGACTATGTGATTACCGAAAAGAAATCTGAATTTCGATCTTCAGCTGGCTCGAAATTCAACCCAGCTCGAAATTCAAATGTTCTTTATGAAATCTGATTTCGATCTTCGAGCTGGCTGAATTCAACCTAGTCGAAATTTCAACTGTTTTCTTTAAATTTCGAATTTCGATCTACAGACATGCGCTAAGTTCGTGGAAATTCCCTAGCTTAAATTACAACATTTCGTTTAAATCTGAATTTCGATCTTCGACTGGACTCGAACTTTCAACCCGCTTGACTCGATATTCAGTTGTAGAAATATTGAATTTCAGATATTGAGCTGCGCTCGAAATTCAATTTCAGCTCGAAATTCTGTGTTTGAATTTCGATCTTCGAGCTGGCTAGAAGTTAAAGCTAGCACGAAATTGATATTCAATGTTGAATTTCGATCTTCGAGCTGGCTCGAAATTTAAAGCTGGCTAGAAATTTAATTTCGATTTTCGATCTTCGATGTCAGTGCCAACTTCTCGATGCTTTCTTGTACTATGTGTGAAGACAGATAGGTAGACAAATCCGCTGATAAACTGACTGACATCCGGACTGATTTACTAACATGAAAAGACTAATGACTGATTGACCCGAAACAAGCAACATACCGACTAGCAGACTGTCGTCTACTCGACTAGCAGACTGTCGACTCATTGAATGCCTTGCTTTCTGACATACAACCGACTGACAAATTACTTTATCGGGAAAGACACTGTTTTGGTTTAGATATTGTAGTATCATCACCTTTTTCAAATTTCAAATTCCTTGTTGTTACTTAGAAATCAATCAAATAAATTTCAATTCGAGACATTCAGCGTGGATATATTTATTGGTTTCGAGTCATGCGACAAAGTCTCCTAGTTTAGTACCTTTTTCTACAACAATCGGCGCTTTGAAACATTTCGTGTAATATATGCACGTCTTTCACGAACACATTTCCATGTTTTATCGTGTTATAACTCCCGCTTGAATAATATTATTTCACGATATGGCCAGACATATAATTGAATTTCAGCTTAATTGATGCTACCATAGATAAATGGAACAAAGTTTACAAGCAAATGTGCATGATAATATGATTATCAAAATCTTGCTTGAAATAACTCTTCCTTTGATTCCCTGAAGACATAAGACAAATTAATTATATCGTATCAGCAAATCTTACTACACCCTAATCTGCACACTTTCCCACACTGCATAGAAGAAATACAATTACGCCTTATGTATTTCAAAGACGACAGAACGCAATTAATAATTCATATTTTGCATGAACAAATGCTATAGTTATTCATGCATTTTAAACATGTAATTGTGAAGGCAAGTTTTGCAGATAGGTTTCTAACATGAATAGGTTTCCTGCTAGTTTACATGATGTTAGTCATTGTAGGTACTCGTGGAACGTCTTGAACCGTTAGTACTTCAAGTGTTTGGCAGTGTTTTTAAATACCCCTCTCAGCCTATTGTTAAACTTATTTTTGATACAAATACGAATAAAAGTAAAATTCAAAATAGTTGCAGTTCTATTACCGCCCTTGAACAAACAGTGTGCTATGTTTGTTTTTTGTTGGTTTTTTTTTTTTTTTTTTTTTTTTTTTGTTTTTTTTTTGCTTAGTTCGTTAAACACTATTTATGACATTTATACTGCATATACTGAATGTCCATTTCAGATAAATTAATTTTGTTTGTATACAATTTGCCTCGGCAGATCACTCGTATTGTGAGAAAGCGCACAACACAAAGAATGTAGAGATGTACTGATAAAAGTTGATTTACTTTTCTTACCTCTTTGGGGAGGAGTTGAATAAGACAAACTATCACCGGATCTAAATCGTATATGCAGAGAAAACGTATCAAATTGTAATGACTTTTAACATATTTTCTTAGAATTTCTTGCTGATATAATAAATCTTGAGTTTGATTTGTCTGGAAAGGAACTGATGGGTTTCTTTTCGGCACAATCGGACTTCATTGTAACATTTCAGTTTGCAAAGACATGGCATCGAAGTGTATTCTGATGTTAATTTGGATATTCGATTTCATTGTTTTACTTCCCCCAAAGAATATTTAACTCAGATAATGGACTTTTTAAAAATATTCATTTATTCCCTAGAAGTCCCTGACAAATTCGATATTCCCTACACGTGGCAGAAAACATGTGTCCTTGGTCAATTTGTCTTTCCCGACAAAGTCAGTTTGTATTTTCTGCCCAATCCAGCAACCTCCTAACGAGCTAAACAGCATTACGGCGAACTTTTAATCATGTTGACCTGATTTGACACACTTTGAGTTCTTTAGCGTAATATATAGGAATATTCGCCCGTAATGTTACAAACTTAATTAATATCGCACAAACATATCTTATTATTTCAATATTGCTTATTGCATCTAAAGTGAGAACAGAACACAGTTACTGATTTTCAAAATATTAAATACTAAACGAAGGATAAAAAATAGAGGTAATCATTCAAGGAATAAATATATGGCATGAATGATGGTCTTTTGAAGTTTCAATGTTGGAGACAGATACGATCATTTCTAATATTGTCTGTGACAAAAGTGATAAAACTGTCTAGATAAACTGTCTTGCACTGAAAATGATTTACTAAACGCATGTAGTTATATGCATACTTGGAGAAAGGGAATGATATTGAATGCAGTTTTTTTAACTGCCCATCGTTACATGACTGAAATACTGTTGAAATAATGGGCGTTTAATCAAAAAGAAATAAACGAATCATATCCCTTGATGTCGTTTTGACAATTATCTGTTATTCTTGCATAAAAACTACTTTTTTCACTGGATCCGCCCATGTATTAAAGGGAGAAAAATCGTGTGCAAACATGGCAATTCACGTGCTGTTATAGTAGTCGCAACTTGACCGCGATGGTTGACCTTAGGCTGATTATTCATATCGATTATTTCATTATAGAAATCAAGGGTGCTTAGGGTAGCCGTGTATAATTTTATGGAATTAGTTTGTATACAGTGCAGTATCAAAGTATATACACTTACATTTGATCAGTTAAAACTTTCCAATACACTAATTTATATTTACACAAATTTATATTTCCTTTTTCTCGTGCAGCTCGTGTTTTACGTACACTCCTTTTCAATAATAGGTTGTGCCTCATTGTGTATTATAATGCAAAGGTCAACCATCTGGGTCAAATTGCGTCCACTATAATACCCGAATTTTATTTTTGAAATGCTTATCCCAGGGACGTATATGTATTACTGCGCAGATTGACATCTGGTATCTGCGTCTTGTTTCTTTCATAAAACCCTCTTCTTGAAGCATAAAAGATGCAATCTAAATCATAGAATGTTTTGCTGTAACAGCAACTAACGCCAAATGCGCTGCCCCAAATAATGTTCGTACTCGTTTCTTCCCTTGTTTATTCCCTTTTAGAACTCGGCGTCGATTCAGATTTTGTACACAACCGTGAATATTAAAGAATTGCGTGTACCCTGTGCGATTCTTTGTTCTTAGGAATCATATTTATGATTTTGGTAAGTATCAGTCGGTATGTTTTTATCTAATTTCTCGAAGAATTTATATAAACAGCTTGGAAGCTTGACACTACGTTCGTACTCATCCGTACTCCAACTGTGTCCGTACTCAATATAACTCGAATGTAAAGTTATTATTCTTGAAATTGTGCTCGAGTCCAAATTGTGAAGTGATATGAACAATTATTGGTAAAATGTTTGTAATAACGAGAGATAAAATCAAAGCACTGAGAGGACTGATGTGGGCTTCTGGTAATGGGCATGAACAGTTAGCTTAAGTTTGGTGATTCTAGTTAAACTACTTTTGATTAATAAGCATTTTCAACCATTTTTTACCAAATCAAGGGGCAAAACTCTGCTTTTACTTTGTCAAAGGGGATAAAATAATATATGAGCAAAGCTCATGTGCTTATTGAAGATTTTGTGAGGTTTGGTTAATCTTGCTCAACATCTTTTTTGAAGTATACAAATCAATGGGAAAACACTCTGCTTTTACTCGAACAGTTAATGTGAGCAAAGGTCATGGACTAATTGATAATTATTTAATGTTTGGAGATTCTAGTTATAACAAGAGCTTGTAGAACACTGACAAGGAACAGAATTTAATGGTCACTGCACACTGGACATTTGACGTATTGACATTAAATCATAATTATGGGTCATTTACCAGTCTTAAATGACTTCCGTATCAAATGTGATTTTACACCAGATCATAATCTAGTTTTCTGGCAAAAGTTCTATTGTCAATGTGATCTTGACCTTTGACCTACTGAACTAGGGGTCATCTGCTGGTCATGACAAATCTCCCGCTCAACATTCGTGATCCTATCCCAAGCCTTCTCCAGTTATCATCCGAAAACTGATTGGTCTACAGACCGTCAAACAATAACATTTACAATATACCCCTCCTCCTTTGAAGAAGAGCAGTTAATTTTCAAACTAGAAGATGCCCAGTGTAAAATTTTAATAGGCAAGAAGTCAATAGAGGATAAGAGCGAAAGACAAAGAGACACTAATGGTTGGCTGCAATAGGGATCATCTACTTGGCGTGTCCAATCACCCTATGAAGTTTCAAGATTTTGGGTCACAGTGGTTCTCAAGTAAACCGTTTTCCATGTTCAGGTCCCTGTAACCTTGACCTTTAATCGAGTGAGCCCAAAGTCAACAGGGGCCATCTACTCTGCATGTCTAATCATCCTATGAAGTTTCATTATTCTGGGTCAAGTGATTCTCAAGTTATTGATCAAAAAGATTTTTTCCATCTTCAGGTCCCTGTGACCTTTCCCTTAGGTCAAGTGACCCCAGAAACATTAAGGGTCATTAGTCGCCGGTAGAAACGGGCGACTATATTTGATACGCTTTAGGATTCTGCAGTTGGTAGGAGAAGCTATTAAAATGTGACAAAGAAAAAATGATATTGCAATTAAAAGAAAAATATGGCAGTTAATGAAAGGCTTACATAAAGGAATTAGGAGCTGAAAATTGCATAACATTTTTATTATTTCAAAAGATAGCTTTTTAGGAAAATAGGAAAAATTGTATAAAGAACTTATCCCTAAACTCCGTATCAATAGCCCTATCACGTGATCTGAAACAGGTAAACATTCTCACTACACTGCAGGGAGAATGCCTTTACAATGGATTTGCAACCATGTCAGATAAATAACCACAGTTAATCTATTTCTTATCACTTGCTTATAAATAAACAATTAGACCTTCCACCATTTAAGCCCAGTCTTTACAACATTCAACAGATAATTTCAGAAATGGCATCTAGTAGTTCTTTGAATTGGAATAAAAATTAAATGGAATTCTAAAATATTGCTGATTACTTAAAAGAAAGAGGAAATAAAACAGGGTATTTGAAAACGGATACAATTTTTTATTAAAAGTTATATACACGATGCGTTTGTTTGTAAAACAGACAATGAATTCCTTCTAAAAGCACAATGTTGTCGAAGTAAGAGGAAAAATGAATTACCAAATACATCGTCTAAAAGAATCAAATGTTCTTGACGGACAATGCAGCTGTTTTGCTGGGTGAATAAAAAATGTGTAGTTTCATTTAAACAATTGAAACTTAATTAAATTTTTGTGTGTTATTCATTCAAGATAATACTAGTTAATTTTTGCAATGTGTACATGTGGTATGTAAACACACTGGCTGGGAAACTCTGTGTATACCTGTTTCGGATCACGTGACAAATTTTGTCTATATGGAGTATATGTATATCATTAAATTTCGTGATTTGTTTTACCTTATTCTAAATTCAGTTCTCTGGCGATTTGATGCTCTGCATCAAAATTTTACTTGTCTACTCTGTAATTCTTATCATCGTGATTGAAGGTTCTGGGTCAAATGATTCTAAAGTTATTGGTTGGAAACTGCTTTCCATGTTGTGGTTCCTGTTACCTTAACTTCTGATCAAGTGATTCAAAAATCAATAGGGATCATCTACTCTACATGTTTAATCATCCTATGAAGTTTCAATATTTTGGGTCAAGTGGTTCTCAAGTTTTTGATCAGAAACGGGTTTCCATGTTCAGGCCCCTGTGACCTTGAGGGTTTGACAGGTGATTTTTTTTAATTCTCAAATGAGATCTCATCTTGGTAAAAGCAGGCTATGAATATATTATACATAAATTACATAGATAAAAGACACTTTAGAATAGTTCTTAAACTAAAAAGCAGCCATAACCGAATATTTACAATGATATTAAAGTGTTATAACTTTTAAGGGGACGCATACTTTGAAATTAGAAAAAAGTGGGTGAGGTATTATAAAATTTACCTGCAAAAAAGTACAAGGTTTTGGTAAATGAAATGAATACTGTTTCAACTGTTATAAGTACACAAAGGATTGCTCACTAAAATAAAAATGAGAAAAACTGAAATAAGAAAGTTATTGTTGAATTACATAAGACTTCTTGTGTACATTCAAAGTCAACAATTAAGACTTTTTGGTGCGAAAATAATAGTGCTTCACTTTGTCCAAACATTTATCAATGTCCCACAGATTCTAATTTAAAGAAAGAATGTGAAATAAGTTCACTGTCTTGCTTTTCATTTCGCATATGTGAGCTAAAACTCATTATTTAGTTTGTTTACAAAGTAGTGCATAAGAAAAGATACGGTGGTCAAGGAATGCCACATTCTAAAACTATAAGAGTATATTCCCCTTAATACATTAAACATTTATCGTTACAGAAGTCTAGTGGCTTACAATAAAGGCCTAGAAATGTTGCCATTATTAATTTTTAACTTGGTATTCATGAACTACAATGCACTTAAATATCAAAACACATTCAACAAACTTTTGAAAATGTATTGTCTTAAAAATCCCTAAAATAAGGTATGAAATTTGGTTGAGAGGTCCAATCAATGTGTATATGTGGAAAAGCAACATTCTAATCTTGTTCACAAAAGTTACTAATACACAGCTGGAATGTCAATGATCAAAACTGGACGAATATACAGTTATCCTCACTTTAATGTCATTTATAATTTGTCCTTGAATTCTCCACCATACTTTTCATAACTCTGTTTGCACGAGTTGCACGAGAATGCTGTCATTCACGTAAAAAACGGGGTCAACTAAGTTGTAAATGCAATATCATCTAAACATAATTAATGGATTATGCAGTTCAAGATAAACTTTATCTCATAACGTAACGAACATGTATAATGTTGTAACAACAACTTTACTTACACTGATTTAAGTAGCAGTCGGTTTATAAGTGACGTTATTGATTCATTTTGTGTTTTGTTATTGTTGTCAAAAGTATAACGGAAGTGCCTCACAACTGAAGCGGAAACCAGTTTGATGCGCAAAGTAGTCCACTGTAAGTAATATTTTTTGACAAATGTCCACAGAAATTAATAATTTTCTCATATTAAAGACGAATATCTGAATAGGATTCATTATTTGATAAGAAATTATAATCATCGACATGTTTTTTTAAAAATCGTACACGTGCTGACACCTAAGTTGTCTCCCGTTGTTTATTAGAGTTACCTTTCGTCAGGCGCAGTAATACATTTGCAGTGAATCGCCGAGAAGTCGTGGGAAAATTAAAAACCATGTAAACAAAGTAAAATTAACCACCTTTTCAAGATGAATTTCAAGTGATCGACATTATGCATTTAACCCGCCTGACCTGTGTAGCATCTTAGATATCTTTTCTAAGGTATTCATTGTGTAGAATGTCATGTTATGCCCTTGCAATGCTAATCCCACTCTGACTTTTTGTTTACATTTTTTATCAATGAGAAATATGGCGTCCATCCCGAGATTAACAGACGTGGCGTTAAATTTTTACATGTTTAAGCAAACCTGGTGTGTTAGAAAGAAAATCTCATCCCTTCAACATTATTTGGAACACTGTTATTGTAAAAAACCTGTATTTTCCTTATACAAAAGCTTAATATTTTGTGTTGAATGTACTTTCACAAAGACCTCTGTTTTCCTATTACATTCATAGTACCACATCCTTATCCACAAAATACTGAATATTACAGGTGTCCATCAGTATTATATCAGTTTAGGAATATGTTTTTTATTTTCCCACCATCGATTTCTTGAATATGCACCCCTTCCGCATTGCTGTATGAACTGTGAATGTAGCAATATGCGTCCCCTTAAGTCCAACCCATTTGCTATTTTCATACGTTTGAATTAGATATGTGTATGTTATGTATGTAATGAATATATGCAATAAAATATGATTAAGCAAAAAAAAAACTATTTTAAAACAACCAAAACAACTACAACTGTCTTCAATATCAGCACACCTCATGATCTTCAGGTTGCATTCAGTCATTTTTTCAGCTGTAGATTAATGTAATATCCATCATAATACAACATGCATGTTTTAGTGTTGTTATATTTTCTGGTCCTTCAGGATCATGGCGTCTATTCAACATATTTGTAATAGAGTTCCGCTTAAGCCGGTGCTAGGGGGCGTTAGGGGTGTTGCAAATTTCATTACCTCTCATGAACGGACTCATTCACCCGAGTCTGCTATTATTCTTCTTGGTTGCATTCGATCTATGCTTCCAAAGGATCTTTTTACGAATTTTATTGTTAAAAATGCAAATATTGATAATTGAAAGTTTTCAAACTTCGTTTGAATTGTCTCAGATGATTTCATTGCAGTCTTCCGAAGCCCGCTACTGTTTAATTATCCGAGAAGAAATCGTACGCCAGTTCGTGAATATTTGGGGACGAAAACACCGCGAATCTACCGGCTATTAAAAGGCGAACTTGTTTAAAATAATGTTTCTTTCGAATCAGTTATACTAGAATGTAAAATTAAATCAAAATGAAGTCCATATGTTCGTATTTTCGGGAAACAGATACGAATTTTCTTAAGTCATGCAAATAAAAATTATTAACGTAAATATTATGACAGGATCGTATTTTTCTCTATGAAAAATAGACAAATTAACACCTCTTCCGTTGATTTCTTGCAATATATGTAGATCAATGCGGATGGTGCTGAAGTACTATTTTTCATTTTTTTGTAGGTTATTTATAGCTTTTTTTGTCACGTGATAACGAAATGTTTTGGTCATGTGATCAAAACAAGCGTGCTCATTTTCATACGCTTTGATTTTGTTATAAAATATAGATAACGACAAATATGTACTTAAGCAATTCATTTTTTGATAAAGTAAAATTTCAGAAGCTTTCTGAAAGTTAAATAGACTTGAATTACGTAAAATCTATGGAGGACATGGAACTACTTGTTCTTCGGTTTCGGATAAGAAATTTCGTCCGTAAATTTATGGTATGGTAAATCTGTGGTCACGCTTCGCTGACCAGAAAAATCGTTTAAAACCCTTCAGGATGCGCTTTTGATAGTGTTGTTTATTTCTGGGCCCTGGATACGGATATTTAAAACATGTTTACCGTTTCCAAGAACAACAAGACTGGTAAACTAAAAATGTACCGGAATCGTCAAGTCATCACATATGAAAACAATACATAAAGTCGTCGTGTAATGTTTTTTTTATGCAAGAATAGCGACCTTCAGTCTCGGTCACAAACAATCCCGCAGGGTTCTGCAGACGTTAATACACAAAAAACGTGCATTATCCCTACAGAATAATTAGACGTTTTAAAAAAAGTTAAATGACAAGCTTCTGTTATTCTGTTTTTATTAAGTATATTTTGTTTTTCCATGCAGGAACGTCGAAGAATGACTATAGACATTTTACTCATACATCTCTTTCTGCCGCATCACAACACACGAACCAGAGGGCAAATATCCTTTTGTTTTACTCTTAGTTACTTGTGTTTCCTTTCTACTGTCTACCCCCTTCTAGCATTACCGTCCCCAATTAATTTTCCATATGATTATGTTGAAACTTTCATTTCTAGCGGCGTGATTCGGAATTGCACTTTTGCCGTTTGATTTCTGTTTAATGGCATTAAATCACTAAATCAAAACAGAAAACATCGACCAATAAATTTTGTGTCCACCTCGCGGGAAGAAATAATTAGTACTGTTACATTTCAGGCTATTTGGGCCACTGCTACTAAAATAGAAAATAGTTTCCAGTCATTGACCTAAGTTTGAAAATAAACATTATCATCAAACTTGGTATCTAGTTACCTTAAACGGATACTACTATTGTTCCACTTGATTCCTTCCCATTTTTCTTATTATCTTAAAAAGAGGGATACTATCAGTTTCTTTTTAAGATAATAAATATGTATCTACAAAAATTAAACAAGCAACAGCTGTAATGATCTCTATATCCTCAAGTAACTGAACTCGGACGATCCTGAAATAAACATTACGAAGCTAATTTTTGCAAACTTTCACTTATAAAGTTACGCTTTTTATCTTTACTTAGCCCTGTAATTTTCGATTTTAGTTACAAAGTATCAGTCGATAGTAACATTTTTAACGTTTTTTGTCACATCAATTAGTTTTACTTGCTGGAGGAATTTTAAAAGTACATAAAAATGAATCCAGATTATCCCTGTATGAAGGAATATGCAATTCGATTTGGCATACGTTTGCTGATTTGGATTTGTAAAAATATAATGGCCCGCATGATAGCCAATGAACTTTTGAGAACCCTTGCTATGCTGTGTACCGTTGTAGGGAACACGAGTGTACACGATGGCCTCCATTGTGGTTGAGTGCTTCAAATCATTTTCCATTCAATGTTGTGGATTGGAACCCTCGGTTGGGGTATAAAATTCTTTCATGTGAAGAAGATGTGTTACTGGTATACGGGCGGTCTGTAGGTCTTATACAGGTGCCCGCCCGTACCAGAGATAATACCTCTTCCTCCACCTCCAACAGTCGGAATGTCGTTATAATTCTGACTTTTAATCCAACAAAAAGATATTTTACGTTAGTAGAGTAGATGATCACATTTTCCCCCGTTGTTTCCGTTAAAAAAAATCTTGAGAGAGAATGATAACCTGAAATTAATTCATAGAGTTATACTGATATAACCTGCTATACGATCTATTATAATCATCATATTTTCGGAGCAAGATACAGTTTATCTACAAGTGTACAAAAGTTGCCTGAACTTAAAGATAAAGAACTATGCATGCCAGACTTCCAATGAAGCAACGGAAATATTATTTTTAAAGAGAGGTCGTAAATTATAATAACGTTTTACTATTACTGCGGTGGATTAAAGGTGAATTTACTACAAAAGATAAAAGGTAGGGGTAGATTTCCCGGAGGCACAGCCCCAAACACAGCCATAGAGACATGCATCGCGAAGTAGGCTCACAACAAAAAGATGCTGTATGATGTTTTGTGTCCTAATTGCTTTAAGCTTAGAAATTGAATTAAAAATTGAAAATATCGTGTGCTGAAGTGCAGCGCATGTGTAATGTATTACCTTTACACCTCAGTGAAACTCAGGAATTGTGCATGATTATTTCGCGTGTCTGCTAATATTACCTACTTAGGGCCTCCTATACCCTTATCTTATTTTGAGTCTGAGTAATCATTATAGAATAGCTTACTTTATATCGATCTTTGTCACTTCCACTGCATTATACAGAAAAAAAATCATGTTTTCTTGGCGAATTCGTTTTTTTTTTGCCCTTTAGTTGACGCTTATGTTTGATCAACATTTTGAAAACATATTTCCAAAGTATCATAGCTAGCAGTTTTAAAATACCGGTATGTTGATTATTTTCAAGGATAATTTTTGATAATGATAACAGAACAACATTATATGTACATGAAAACATTGAAACCAAAACAACACAGGCCCGCAAGTTCAGTTGCACATAATTGACTGACCCGATGTTTTTATCGTAATAAAGATACGCAAACTATGCTGTGAAATAAAGATATTTAGTAAATAGAATCCGTAAAAAGATCCTTTGGAAGCAAAAAATGCAACCAAGAAGAATAATAGCAGACTCGGTTTGATCGAGTCTGTTCATGAGAAGTAATGAAATGTGCAACACCTCTCATCACATATGTCGAATGGACCTCATGATCCCAAAGGACCAGAAAATAAAACTCACATGTTCTACACAAGTGGTATCATACATAATTTCATATATGATATATACCTGTTTCTGTGGTGAAATCTGTCCAGTTTTTATTACAGTTTCACCTTTTCCGTTGTATTTCAGCATGTGGTCAGACGATATAAAATTAACTGGATTCCGGCTTTAATGGGTCAGTCATAGATAAATGGCACTTCCAGCAGTTCGTAAAATGATTTTCACTAGGATTACAAATATATTTTACATACGTATAAGTTTTAAATCATGACTTTTGCAACCGATGTCTGGGGTATCTCATGTTTTTTACTTTGCATGATTATAATAAGTCCTGTTACCTTTCTTTTACAAACGGGGAATGTGTTTCATACTTAAATGTATACAACGTCCCACTGGGACATACTGCGTGTGTAGATAATATAATTTATCTTATTACCTGTTTTCAATGAATTATCGAAGTATTAGAGTGAGACATATCTCGTATTTTCAATAATATTGCACTGGTAAGGCAGTATAAAATGGGTAAATTTAGTCAAAACATGAAATGAAAAGAACATTTCTTTTACATGTAAATCTAAACATCTTTCACTCATGAACACCATATCTTACATTCAAATATAACATTGCGTCTGGTGTTCACTAGTGAAAGATGATAGGGTTATTATAAAAGAAGCTCTATCTTGGATGCTGTATTCGACTTGAGTGGATTTTGCCAGATCGATCTCACGAGGAGCGCAAGTTTGTTATCGAACGAATTTTTACCTTCAATGTCTATCGAAGTTAAAATAGAACTGAGTGGATCTAGTTTTTATGTGCGATATTTATAGAACTGTGCCAGCTCATGCATATTACATGACAGTAGTCCGGCAACATATAAATACAAAAGGTACAATACGGATTTTTTTTCTGCCTGTTCATATTAATTTGTGAGATACAAGTCGTTTTTTGACAGAATTAATATAGGTAAATTAAAGTCTTCAGTCCTACACTGAAACAAACAAATATCCTCTATATATACGTATTCATAAAACTTTGTTTCAAAGACGAGTGGTAATGAGCGGAACGCCTAGTGTTTTACTATTATAGATTGATACCGGGCTAATTCGCATACAAAACACTGACAGTCATCCAAATTGTCAGTCAATAATAATTGTTTAATTCACTCCAATTATCAGTAGAAAAAAATAGATCTATAAATATCCCGATTAATGTTTGTTATTTTTCTCTGTACTGACTGAATTTTAGAAACTAATCAGAGAATTCATACTACAGACAGGTTGTCAGAAACGATTTTTTATTCCGAATTCAGGTGCTTTGTTACGTCGCAAAATAGCTATTCCTAATTTGATACAGAAAACGAGCAGACCTTTTCATCATCGTTTTACTCATTGCATTTATTTTCACAATAGAACACAATTGCTGTAATTTAGAGGTTGGGATCCTTTGAAAGAATAAGAAGTAAGTTGATCAGACAGGTTTTCTTGGATGAATGGTCTTATCAAATGGATGGAGTGCTTTAATTGCGGATCACTGAATACAGCAATTCTCTTACTCGTGAATATGTCTGAAATTTGTCAAAAAACGAGATAGGTTATGTAATCGAGATTGGCAGTTGTCTTCTTTCAACCAGCAAAATAGCATGCTAATACAAAAAGCTTGATATAATAGGGTTATTATAATAGTAGGCTGTGGATATTTCAAGGACGTATCACACCTTTTTTTGTTGTTTTGTTATCGAACGAAATTTAAAATGTTTGTCAATGTTAAAATAGAAGTAGTCTGGAAACATACAATATAAAAGATACAATACGGAATCTTTTTCTGCTTGGTCATACTTACTTGTGTTTAATACAAGTTGTATTTGTGACTTAATACAAGCTGTATTTGTGACTGAATTGATATAGGTATATAATAAAAGATGAGAATGCGGACAGAATAGGTTGTGTAGAATATATTATATAAAATATGTATTCATGTAACTGGGATTAAAGGTCCATTACTAAGGGAAAGTGAGTTGGCAATTTTTTTCATAGCCAGTGCATAGACTTCTGCAAGACACTAAATAATGAAGATTGGCAGGTCAAAATTTACAGAAGGTCTTTGGAACTCAAAGAAATGTATGTGTATTATGTAGAAATTTCAATGAATCGACAGAATGACCCCCCAGGTCTTTTAAACTTTCTTCATACTTCATAGAAAAATAATTGTACATATACTGCGATTTATTTCGAATTTCTACATACCAACTTTCATTTTCCAATAAAATGAAATAGTTTCTGTGCTTTTTAAAAGAAATTAAAATGTTCACTTTCCTTAGTATTGGACCTTTAACTACTTTTTTTATTCATTTTGTTTATTTGAAAAAAAGAATACTTATTATTTATTCATAATGCATATAATGCATTATCAAGAACAAGAAATGTGATTATACAGGTTGTGTTAGCTTATCAATTGCTTTTTAGTACTAGTATTCTACTTGCTGCTATTTTCACATTACATCCAGTCTCGCGGTATTTGGTATCTTGCGAATGCAACTATGTGCAGCGCTATCTACAGGAAACAAATTTTATCTACTTTGAGAGCTTATAACGTTTCACACCTTATTTGGAAAAAAGAAGCTTATTATTTTGAAATATCAATTGACTATATAAAAGACAATGTTTCAGATTGTTTCCTATCATCAACGTCGCAACCACCTAATTAACTAGCTTGTCGCAATACTAAATAATAGAAGTATTTGCTTTGACCTGGCGGTGACAATTAATCATGGGTATTTTTACACAGCTTCATTTGTTACGCCTTTATAACAAATCTCATTAACTACATAATTATTAAGGAATCAGTCAAATCGACCTTCGTCTCTAATCGTCGAATTGCGGGATCGATCCCTCTGCGGTATCACGAAGGATACCAAATGAAACTATACTCTCAAATAATAACAAATATGAGTGGGAACATGGTTTCGTGGCATTGCCACGTTTCTTATACATTCTTTTCAATGGTAAGACGTTTAATTGAGTACACGGTGTCAGCGTCTTTTCTTGGCATGTCAACAGGGAGAACTCATGCGATTCTCACCAACACTTGGATTTATGAAAGGTTTGTGCCCTATGGTTGCCTCATATGTTAACCGAAGAGCCAAAGGTCATTAGGGTCAAATATACCAAGGAAACGCTGAGAAAGTTCATAAAATTAGATGTAGATCCATACATCTCATTATTGTGTCAGAAAGAAAGTTAATAAACAAATGTTATTCTGGCCTCATATTGTTTCTTGAGCTACATTGTATCATTCTTGCATAAAACCTTTGTTTTTTTGCCGATTTCGGGCATGCACAAACAGGGGAAAAAACGTGTACAAACAAGGAGATTCTCGTGAGCACACGCTGTTGGTGAACGTTTTGAATATGCTGTTGCGGGTCCAACGTAAGCAAATTATGGATCCCGAATAAATTTTTGGCCGAAGTTGAAAGGTCCGAGATTTATGAAATCTTTTCATCTGCATTTTTATTAAAAATATCATTTTTCAACCTAACTTTACTTTAACTTGTAATAAGTGCTACCTCTCTTGATACGCGACTGCATTGACGTTCCGTATTATTGTATTATTACGCGTATTCTGACTCAAAGTAAGTTTACACGCCGCGATTAAATCCCTGAAAATGATAGGCAAAAAACATTTACAAAAATACAATTTCGTTTTCCAAATTAATTTGGGTCGAGAAAGTTGGCATGCTAACTTTAAATCTTACACTAAAACTTTTAAAAAATGTTTGTGTCTACTTTACACATCTATGCAGTCTACTGATGTAGTGATGGTGTGTAATGTAAAGCATAAACATGACGAAGCGTTAAGTTTGAAGGTATTTTCCATAGTTAATGAACATTTAATGAACAGAATGTATTTATTATATATTTTTCAATTTATTTGTAGATCTCACTAACCATGTTTAAGTTTATAAATCCAATCTAAGTTGATTATATCGATGTTGGAAAAATTCAAATTTTTGTGTTTATCGAACTTTGATCGCGATGGGATGGGGTGCAAAGCAAAATTTTCTACGTTATAGGCCCAGAGATTTCATTTTTAACGATATGAAGAATATAGGTATCGATACCAATTTCTATTAAACGATAATGTTTACATTTAAAAAGCGTAAGGGACAGACTATTAATTTAAACCAAGCAGAATTGTGTACCTGCAAATTGTGTAAAGACAGGATGCCGTGTATGCCCTTTTCTCATAATTCCGAACCTCTAAACCTAAGAACCTTCCGATATATCGGAAAAGTATAGAATATGCGCTGTTTTTGTAGGCCCTGGAAATGCATAAATAAAACATGTGTCATAACAACCTGAAACGGCCGGCTTCGATCGGCTAATGTCAGCTGAATAGTCTTGTTTTTTTCGATATTTCCAGCACTTAAGTTGTGTTTTATGCAAGAATAGCGAAAAACACACGTTTGTTTCGTGACACAACATCTGCAGAATCCCTCGGGCTATGTTGGTGCACTCGCCCTACGGGTTCGTGCACCAACCAATCCATTGGGATTCAGCAGATGTTGTTACACAAAAAAAACGTGCGTTAACCCTACATTGATGGTCTTTTTGAAAACAGAAATATTTCTATAATAAGAATAACATAGTTGAAAGGTAGTCAGCGGCCCGTTTGAGTACTATGTAAGAGACTGAAAGATTTGTGAAGCTCATGAACTGGTATACCATCGACCAGTTACGCAAAAAGGACGCAACTTTTATTCAGAAAAGGTCTTATTGGGTTTATATATTGCAATAGCTGGTTCTCAGCTCGCATAGGAAGCAAAGCAAAAATAAAGCCTCCATGCTCGCATAGGAAGCAAAGCAAGGATACAGTCTCCATGCTGGTTCTCAGCTCGCATAGGAAGCAAAGCAAGCATACAGCTTCCATGCTGGTTCTCAGCTCGCATAGGAAGCAAAGCAAGGATACAGCCTCCTACTGGTTCTCAGCTCGCATAGGAAGCAAAGCAAGGATACGACCTCCATGCGATTCGAAAGCATCGGTCTTTTTCGTTGTTTTTAACAAAAATGCGATCGTAATACAGATCCATCGGGACGGGCCGGAACAAGTTGTGCTGTCAAATTTAGAGTCGAGTCGGATAACTTTTGTTTGAATAAGTTTTATTTGAACCTTGGTTAAATAACACAGCACAGAAAAAAAAGAATATTTTGCATAAGTTGATTAGAAATTTAATCTCTAGGATTTCTCTAACATTATTGAGAATTAATTTCAAAGCCAGCAGTTAAATTGCAAAATGATTATTTTGTATGGGTAATACAGGCCAATGGTGTGTGCAGATTACTCAATATTTACATTCGCCCTATTCTTTTCCATTGAAACTTTTGACGTTCATTTCGTATGAACAGCAAAAGGAAAGGCGCGAAAGTTACGTCATCGCAGCTTAGTGATAACCGACCGCTGTTTTACGACGTCCGCGTATAGTCAGGGAAAACGTTCCTTAGATGACGTCGCAGTTGTTCCGTCTAGTGAACAGAATGGCCGGGAAGCTGATTTTAATTTTAAATTCTACAAATTATATGCAATTCATAATATTATATAGTTTACAAATGGAAAGGAAATATAATGTAAATATAAGAAATGAAACTATTTTTTTCGTTGTTCATGCGAAATGAACGACAGAATAGAATCGGCAAATTAAACATGAATCGCTAGCGCGATTCGTGGATTTGCCGATCCTATTCTGTCGTTCATTTAGCGCGATTCATGGATTTGCCGATCCTATTCTGTCGTTCATTTCGCATGAACACCGAAAAAAATCATTTCATTTCTTAATTATATATGTCAGGAAAAGGCAATGTCAAGTATTCATGATGCATATAATATTGATATTAAAGTCAAGAAGAAACTTGTGCTAAATGTACAGCCGTACTGTTTTGCACCATTAATTCCAGATATTCTTGCTACAGTTAGCTCAGTATTCTGCATGTTATCACGTAAATCTTTACAATGATTTCTCATGGTGGTCAGCCACAATTAAGCAGCATTTTATGACATTTTTTAGTTTTTATATATCCTGTTAAAGATTTAATTAAGGCTCACCTAGTGTTAGATCCCTATTATAATTACATGTTTTACTGATATTGATATTTATAAAACTTTGTTATTACCACCTTTACTACGAAAATATTCAAAAAGCTGTGTACGTCTTTTTGTTTCAAAATGATTTCTAGTTTCGCATTTGATAACCATTGGTATGTTTCAACACAATTTTAACAAATGGTCTGAAGCTACGTATAGCTTCTGAATTCGTTTATTTCCAATTCTTATTTGTTGCGAACTAATTTTTCAGACTTGCTTTTCTGTTGAAAGTCTGCTTATTCAACCAAAATACAATATAAGCCTTATATTTGATTCATTCCCTCGGCAAAGTATGATTATCAAATTTATGCTTATGGTACAGTCTTTCTCAGATGGGCTACCAGGATAGAAAAAGCAAATCATAAAAACATCACCAATGATAATCTAGCTTGTATTAAGCGCTGAGTAAACATAAGTAAGTGTAAATGATCAGATGTTTATGTTTCGAACTAATCTGTCACTTGACCAATTTCTGATTAACCACATTTAATAGGTTCATGCTTAATTGTGTCACGACCATTCGTTCCTTTTCACCATTACACTACAACCTTACCATCCGTTGTTATTTGTCGTACATAACTAACGACTTTGTAAAAGTTCCAGATCAAATCATCATAGAAAATCAACAAATTGGACATGAACACATTTAAATACTGTTGTTCAAACATACTATGATTCCTGTTAATTATTTTTACAGAATGAAGTAGATTACTGTCTTATATTTGTGTAACGTTAATTACACTTTTTCATGGAATATTAAAAGTAGATTTGATATCAAATACATATTTCGGGACCATAATTACTTTTACTGATGTTCGCCTTTAGAATACCTGCCTGATTATAGTATCTAAATAACAAGGTACGTTAGCACAATTTCCCTTTGGTTTTAACTGTTCATCGTACAATTTTTGCTAATGATCTTTAAACCAGTTCCTAACTCTGTTAATTTGGAGAAGCAGAAAGTCTTCAAATATGTATGAACGGAACGAAGCTACCTTACATAAATAGCTTTATGTTTAATCTCTTTTCTGTATGGTTCGACGAATTACTTTATAAAAATGAAGAAATAAGTCTATGCAACATTCGTTTTTGTAAGAAGATGGTTTTGTCTCATCGTTTGGGATGATTTTAAGCTAAGCATAAACGTGGACTTTCTTACTTCGGTATTGCAATATCCGGAGCCTGATCTACAACAAGTGAAGCTATATCCAAGAGATCTACGCGGAAAGTTCATACTCTTCTGAATACTATCATGAATCAGTCGCAGAATAAGGACGGTCTTGCTCTTTTAGCAATAGAAAAAAAATAGTTTGTGCTGAAAAGCCCATTTACACAATATATTTTATATGTTGTTTCTTCACGCTTGGTAAACAACAGAGCTACCTCTTTCAGAGGTATACGGTTAATCGCTCTGTCGCGTTCAACACTGTTCAAAACTGTTAATGTAACACAGGGCTGTCTCCGTGGCGATATGACTATCTTCTTCACGACAGGGCTGTCTCTCACAATAAAAAGTGAATAGTTCTACTCCCAAACCATTTTCGGTACCAATTTTATTTCCAAATACATTGTATACCTTACAGCTATCTCACGCCTACTCGGTTTGCTTCTTGATATCAGTTAAAATGCAAACGTATGACAATGAAAGTGCTTTCATGACAAAACGGCCCAGTTCACCGCTAAATCAGCTTACTGGTAAACATCTCCACGACCACAAATCAAGAATAATTTAGCGAACTACAAGTTCTCTGTAATAAAAGTTAAATCTAATCTACATCGCCTACCATTCCCCGATTTTTTGATAATCGATACAATTCTTGTAAAAATACAGAAAATATGATGACACTCACCTTTGTTGACGTTCTTTTACCGCAACATGTACTAGCTCGAAAGTTGCGACAGAGCGATTTACCGTATATCTCTGAAAGAGGTAGCTCTGTTGTTTACCAGGCGTGTTCTTACTAGTATTCCTTTTGTAGCATTTACATGGATTTGATAATAATTTTAAAATAGCAGTCATTCTAAGGTTTTTATGTTAGATATTTTATTTTCAAGCTGTTTTGAACATTTTGTAACGGCATTAATTTCGATTATCTGTGTTACAGTTTTCATTTAACATTCTTATGGTATGTGTATTAACACTTAGAGCAGTGACATGATTAAAATTTGCTTTAGTCCTATTGTTACAAAGATCATTGGACCTGGTGGACGAAATATTGTAATTCCTTGATATGTATGTCGTTAAGTTGTTAATTTCTTTCTAAGACGGGGAGAATTTGAAAATATTGAATTTTAGACTTTAAATTGATACAATGTGCAAGTAGATATGTGTTTGATGTTAAATACGCTATTTTGCCGGTGAAGTGTATTTCGCTTCTCACAACAAAAGTGTCAAAATTAACATCTATTTTTTGGGATTGATTTGACACACGTACTCCTGATATCACATACATTCTCGATATTTGACTAGATTTTCACAGTTTTTGCCTTCCATTTTGTAAAAAGCATAAATAATGTATTTGAGATAATATGATAACCTGGAATTAATTCTTCTTGAAAAATTGATATAACCTGCTATGCGACCTGTAATAATCATTAAATTTTCGAAAGAAGATACATACTATCTGAAATTGTGCCATAGGTTGTCTCATCTTTATAGTAAATAATTGATCTATATCAGACTTCCAAGGACGCAATGGGAATGTTTGCTTTTTAAAGAGAGATCGTAAAACTGTACTTAATTTTAACTATCACTGCCATGAATTAAAGTTGATATTGCCCTAACAACCAAGGATAAATTATTAACAACAAGGAAAATAACGTTCTAAAAACGCAGCATCTCTACATCAGATTTAAACGCACGTAGTTAGTCTACGCCATCGGTTTCTGTCATTAAGTATTAGTTAAAAGACTAACTATAAAGCGAGACTTTTGAAATACCCATTGTTTACCGAACTGTTTTAGTACCTCGTTTTGTTTTTCCCCTTAGACTTAAAATCATTTCATAATAATGTGCATACATGAAGTCATTTTAAGCAATTAGTATTCAAACCGCAATTCGATTTGTACACGGCAGCGAGACATTTTATCATAATCTAGATATGTGGAGAAACTTTTGAAGTTTATATACATTGCATTTGGGTTTGGCGGAATGTAAGGTATAGAGAAGAGTTGGAAAATGTTCGTTAACTATCACAACAGCAGTTTTTATGTGCCACGTAGCGCTGAAAAAGGCTCCCCGTAGTTTGACTCAGAGTTGTTATACTGTCTGTTCCTTAAGTCTCAGTCACACTACACCGTATAGCGTTAACGGACATCCAACGTATAACAACATTTTCAATCCGTTCGTGTCCGTTCACATGCGTTTCTTTTCCGTTTCTCATGCGTCGCCTGCGCTTCTTGTCCGGCGATGTTCGTTCCATCCGGTGGAAGGTTTTGAGCATGTTCAAAATTTAGAACGTACACCACCGGACAAAGTTGTCCGTTGGATATACGATAGCAATGCGCTGGTATGCGTTTTGTTGGTTACTCGTGCGTTCCTTATTCTGTACTTATCCGGTTGGCATCCGTTCTTGTTGCGCTTACGTTTTACGCGGCACAAGTCCATTACTACTGATATCCATTAATTGAACGTTGTTCGTCCTATATATGTGCGTTAATCTTGCGGTCATTGTGCGTTTTATTTGCCCATACACCGATTGCGAGAGCACCGAGCAGTAGCAAGGGATGCCTTTCGTCACCGGATAACTTTCTGCCACAATTTTTCTATACGTTGGGCGTCCGTTAACGCTATACGGTGTAGTGTTCCTGACCCATTAGGGATCACAGAGTGCATGCATATTATTTCAATAGAATGTCCAGACGTAGTTTTAGCACTAAAAGTTGAACACCAATGCTTTCGTGAACTGACTAAATAAGTGCGTATATAAACAATGGCAAGTAAATAATAATGAAGCTCTTTTTTTAAAAGCTAAAAATTGATAAAATTGACATTTTCCCTATGATGTACAGTATAAGTTCTACTTATCACTCGACAAGTAGATTTAAGCATGTTCTCTATGTGGGGATAACGATTTTTTTTTCTGCATAACCTTGAGGGATATATTGATGCCCAAGCCCTGTAGGGAGATGGAACGAACGTGTCTCAAAGGATTCTGCAGATATTGTAAGAGGAAACGAACATGGGTTAACGCTATTCTAACGTAAAACGGTGAAAACATTAAAAATGAATGTAGTATCCATTAATGTCAATTAATGTTCATGAAATGTGCAAGAATGTCGGCGTTGTTTGTATAAATTGATTTTTTTTTTATTTTATGTTATAGGGCTGTAAACGTTTATGAGGTGTTTTAACAGCATATGAGTGCGAGAATCTTTCTGTTAACACACGTTACTCTTCTGTTAAAAACCGCGAAAAGTGACCCGAACAGCAGCTTCATCCTAGAATAAAATTTTAAATTCCAGACAATCTATGTGACAGTTCTATAAATTATATATACGTGTACGTGTTACAAAATAACAGGCGCCTCGCAGAATTTCGTATTCTATAAGTAGACACTATGCCCGATTCTGTTGTATTGTGTTGTAACTATACTTCTGTACTTATAACATTACAAAGATTCCCTCTTGAATCATATTATTTTGCCATATGGCCAGAGGGTATAAAATTAATTGAATTCCGGCTTTAATGATCCAATCATAGACAAATGGTTTTCCAGCAGATGCTTTTTATACAGTTTGATATAATTACAAATGTATTTTACCTACGTATAAGTTTTAAATCAAGTTATTCTTGTTTCAGGTTTAATTCCGCAAGGGCATTAATACATCTCTCCCAAACGAAAAAAAAGTAACTCATTTAAGTCACAAAGGAAACAAAATATATGCCAAAGGAAAAACTATTATTTTGTATTTTGCATGATTATACGTTCTCCTTTGATCTTTATTCCTTCAAGAAAATAGTTGAGTCACTAACTAAAAGGCCAACTAACTAAAAGGCCAACAAACACCGCCTGTGTGCATATTGCAAATATTTAAGCTAGATATTTGAGCCGTGCCATGAGAAAACCAACATAGTGTGTTTGCGACCAGCATGGATCCAGACCAGCCTGCGCATCCGCGCAGTCTGGTCAGGCTCCATGCTGTTCGCTTTTAAAGCCTATTGGAATTGGAGAAACTGCTAGCGAACAGCATGGATCCTGACCAGACTGCGCGGATGCGCAGGCTGGTCTGGATCCATGCTGGTCGCAAACCCACTATGTTGGTTTTCTCATGGCACGGCTCATTTTACTTTTCATGTACGCTTATTCATAAAAATTCTTTCCCATAATAGACAGTTGCGAATGGTGAGTATGAAATGTAATTGATAAACAACCAGTAAATTTGTACCGAAGTCAGTTTTTGTATAGAGAATCTTTTAAGTTTATTTTTTAATTTCCTTCTGCGATACCCTATCGCCCCCCATATGTATATTCTAAACATAACAGGTAATACAACAGCTGATCCTAAGTAATAACAAATCGTCTCGCCCAATCATGTTCTTTTTTCAAGGCATTCATGCCAAATCTTTTTGCCAAGATGAATCTGCCAAATTTCACAACAATAACATATTATAAAGAAATATTATGGAGGTGATAAAATGCCGAAAACAATTTACTTGTTGAAACATCTGGTACGAAAATTATTAACAAATATAGCTTCCCTAAGACATTTTATAGAAATAGAGAAAATAAAGCTTTTCTGAAGGATGATCATGTACATAGCTATGCTATTTAGTAAAGTTGATAATTATTTATCGAAAAAGAAAATTATTGAAAGCACTGCTACTTAAAAAGGTAATTAACGTTAAACTATTTTACCTTTTTGTTCATTAAAAAAGAACTTAAACTTTTGTTTATTATATCGGGTTTGAAACAGCTGTTAATTTTTTGTACCTTTGTCGGCTGGGTACACTATCCGCTGGAACCGCCATGCAGAACATGTGTTTTGTTGGTCACCAACAGAACGATGAAAACATAGGACTTTATTTAAATCTTATAAAGCGCTCTTGTGTTGTTATATAGTGTATTAGACTTACAAAGTCTGTTGAGATCAAATAATCTGTAATAATATTAATTTCTTCATACTGACACTGATATTTTCTCAGAAAAACATTTTCTCTCTAGGCTCATCTCTAGAGACAGAGACAAGAGATATTGTAAATTTCTTTAGGAAATGGTATCAGAGAGGATTGATTTTATGGCCAGTTGCTTTACATTTAATGACTCTAACGACTGATGCCAGTCTAATAGTGTATATGCCATATACCTTCAAAAGAGAGAGACGGGGCGCTGTCGCCCACAGCGATACTCACTCCTTTTCTTCTTCATTTTTAAATGAATGCAAATATTACCAAAGCAGCAGCATCGAAAATATACATAAGAATGTTCAACTGTTTAGATGTGAAGCTTGTAAATATTTCCACAAATTATTGCTGATTGAATGTGAAACGGTTTCGAGTAGTGTCCCTTTGCGTAGAGCTTATATATTTTGCTTGTGTATACAATATATTACAGTTTTCTTACTGTCCAATTATCTTGACTGTTTGAATTAAGAATAATTTTGCATTGATTGATAAAACACGTGTTCTATATAAATAATCTAATTTCAAAATTTTAAGTACAAAATCATCAAACTGCATGAGCATAGTATTTTGAATGATCGCGCAGATGATTAAATTTTACAGCTGAAGACAATTGGTTTCCCTGCAAATGCATTTCCTATTTTAATTGATACTTGAATAATTTATAAGTTCTTGGGAGAGATAAATGAGAGGACATTGTGCAATACCAGTTTAAAATGGCTTATCTTGCTGCGTGTCAAACACCTGAAAAGTCTGTATGATTTAAATGGTTTTGCAGTTTTAATGTTTAAAACAATTTTCACTTTGATACGTACAAAGCAAAGAGGGCCATTACAGTGTTAGTCCGTCAAAGAAATTACCGTTCGATTAATATATAACTTGGTGTAGGAAATTCTAAACAGGGAAATAAAAAAGCAGCATATAGTTAAGATCAAAACAACACACGTATTACCAAAGATAAACAGCTGACACAATGATACTGACTGACAAACCTACTGGTCAACAGTGTAATAGTCAGGTACTTCCCTAATATGGTTGATGTTATCTATATTTCGGAAAATTGAAATAGTATGCAGTATGCATATATGCAGTATAAAGATATGAGGAGAAATGTAAAAGTACAAAGTTCCTAAAATTATTTTCAAACATGAACCACTTTTCGTCCGTCTGAGAAGTATTAGATAACTTACAGCTGTAGGAACAAACAAACTTTATCTTTCACTAACAGTTAGTTTTATTCCAGGCAAAACACAAAATTTTGTCGCTGGTTTGACATTTTTCTCACTGATTTGATTTTAAAAAGACTTTCGACGAGTATTATCGGAAAGTTTAACATTCTTGATAAATGGTCAGGTCAAACATTATGATTTTCTATGTGATGCATAAATAGCCAATTTCTCTGGATCATTCTTACAATTTTTGACAAAATGTGTCCCGTTCATGAGTTAGGAGAGTAATTGTTATTACATTTATTTCGTCTTTCTGCCTGTCTTGGTCGTACAACCGTCTGACTAACACACCTTTGTGATTTACCCCCATGTAAGGGTTTGAAATTAGCCTATTTTGGTTTACTTGCATAATTGCATAATTGTTTCTTTTGCTTAATTGCGTTATAGCTTTTATTTAACTACATATTAATTTCGGTATCAATGAAGAGATTCTCCTGTACTGGCACTTTTATAACTAAACATCTGCAGAACAATATCATAGAGTATTGATATCCAATGTCAGTAATTTGGCTAGCTCGTCAGGTGTCAGCGCAAATGCTAAAGCTCTTTACAACGGTATTATGAATCACTGCAGAAGCAGACGGCTTATGCTATAATAAAAAGTAATGTTACTTCCAGGTGACTGCCATTGCTGACTTTATGACGGCAAATATATTTGTATTTTACGAACAATAGTGTGCAGATATTTTCCAAACAAGTAATATTTTGACCCACACCTTTAAGGCTTTACACAATCAGACCCATGCCTATATTAAGGATATGATAGAAGTGTATAAAGCGGTCAGAAACTTAAGATCACAAGACACGCTGTCACTGGTTATGCCAAAAACTAAAACCATGATGTATGGCAATCGCAGCTTTTCGTTCACTGCTCCAAAGCTTTGGAACTCCCTTCCCGTCAAGATCAGGGAAGCTCGCACGCTAGCTGCTTTCAAAAGCCTGCTAAGAACCAACTTCTTTGTACAATATTTCGTTAACTGACCGTTACACTGTTTTCCTTTCATAAAACAGCGTAGAACAGTTCACTTAAATACTTTCAAATATGTATGTATGTTTGTGATGTTTTATCTATATGTTTTGCATTCATGATTTTTGTTAATGTGATGTGAAATGCATTTTTGTGTTGAATGCGTATTAATTTTGTTTGTATTGTTTGCAAATTATTCTGTAAAGCACTTTCGAACGTGTACATGTGCATGAAAAGAGTGTTATATAAATATGGTATAATAATAATAAAAATAATAATAATAAAAACAATAATGATGATGATGATGATGATGATGGTGATAAAATAATATTTGTGTCAGTCTCTTAAAAAGGAAATAAATAAAACGTTTATTTTCTATTTCAAAAGTTACAAATATCTTGTTTAATTTTGAGCTTGCTCGACAAACCCTACCATTTGAACAATCCATATTCTGTTCTGTTTTTTTTTTTTTTTTTTTTTTTTTTTTTTTTTTTGCTAATTAAAAGTGCTTTTGGGAAAACTGTGTATGTTCATATTACAAACATTTCTATTTATTTAATAATAAATTCCATGCACTTATATTTGCCTATCTTGCTGAATGTTTATCTATCGGTATTATTTTTTTACAACAAAGCTCATCGACTCATGAATTATGAATTTTCTTAATTAATTACCGTTTTCAATACCAATATACAGTAATTATACCATTGATACGAGTATTTGTTAATGCATGTACATTAAAATCCTAACAAAACTCATCGTTATACATGGAATTGTAAGATAGAATATATCTTAAACGGGGTTATTATAATGATACCTAAGTTTCACATTCAGTTTAAGTTTACAATTTTCTGTACTTATCTAACAATGCAACACTAAACGAACTTAATCATAAATAATGTTACATTTTCATTTGACTGTTTTAATGCCAATTATGTTGTCAGATGCGTTCTCTTCTGAGAGAACATTTCTGTTAAAGACCATAAATCCGAAAGTTAATTGTTCTTATAACGACAATACAAACCGTGTTCAACTGTTGCAGTAAAATGAAATGAATGTATTTCATATGTGTTTCAATGGCAGGACATACGAGCAGTTTTTTCGAAATAGCTTTTACTACCTGACATTCATTAGTTAATGCGAACAGCTTCTGACTTGATTTGATTTATCTATCATGTAATATAGACATGACTTATTGATTGAATCATTCAATGTATAATAAGATACATGAGAAGATCATTTTGAAGCACAAAACGCATATGAGTATGAGAGCTAATGCAATTAGCAATACCTTAGTTATTTTCATTTGGTTACATTTCTTAACCGTTTATTTTCCTCTATTAAACTGACTTTCCTGGGGTTACAAAATACCATAGATTCGCATTTTTGTGGTGATTACTGGTGAACCTGCCGACAAAGCCATTCAGTTAGCATATGCACACACAACAAAAGAATGCTTTTGCTTTGATTGAGTTACGTGTGGATTTCCGTTTGGCTACCGTATAATAATTTCAATTGCTATATTTCGATCTCTTCAGATCGTTCAGCATGATATTTATCTTGTTTTAGTGTACTTTTTAATTTTTCAGCTTGAACATTTCGGCTTGCGTGGTTCCAATTTATCCGCTTTCATATTTTAGGTACAAAAATGTATTGTTTAATCACCCCTTGGATGTGGTGTCTGCTATCTAATGTTGTCATTTGGCAGCTTCTGCGATATGCATGCTGCATAACTTCAGATCCCTTCTCTAGATTCCAGTTAATTGTGCCCATTGTTTTTTCGTTTAGGGCAAACCCATTAATGGAACTAGGGACCTTTCATGAAATTGCACTCCCTGCGGATGTCTCTTGATTGTATTCTTGTATAAGTCAACCCGGGTCTAGAGGGCGTGGACTGTAGCTTTTATTTCCTCTACTCTCCGTGAGCAAGCAATATTTTCATTTATCCTGTAATTTTCCACTTTTTCTATTATTTTTTTTACGAACAGAGTGTTACAAATAGACCAGAAGAATATTATCAATAGCGCAATTAAGTTAGATATTTACAACATAAAGGTGTGATTGTAAATGTTTCATGCCGAAATTAAAAAAGAATGCAAACATTTTCTTGTTCCTTAGTGATATTCTTATAGGGTTGCATTTCATTCAACTGGCACACATTTTTAAAAGATAAAAAATAAATGCTTTATCCTAACTGTTAACGATTGGCATTGAGGGTAATAAACACTGTCATAAAAAAAAATTTTACCAAGCCCCGTCACACAGACGTCTCAAGGCTTTGATTCCTTTGACCGAGTTATGTTTCGAAACTGCTCGTGACCTCAGAACTGATACTTTCTTTGATGTAATCTGAATTAGTTTGCTAATAACTTGCAGATACATAATAGTACCGACGTCATTTACTTCGGCATAATATAACGATGCTTCAGTTGCTACAGAATGCTTTTCATCATAATTTTACTTATTGAATTTACTAATATATCGAAATCACTTACCGAAATTGAAAAATGAAAGTCTGAGACAGAATACGAAATCATTTGATCAGACAGGTTTCTGTCGGATGACTGGTCCAATGAAATGGATAACGTTCTGTAATACTGGATAAAATCACATACAAATGTGTCTGAAATTTGCCTATTAAAGAGCTATTTAAGTAATACATAAGAATCATTCAGACTGACCATTGTTTTCTTTGATACAACAAAATTTGCATGTTAATTCAAAAAGCTTGGGTGGCACAAATGGATGACATCACTAATGCCGGATGCAGAGAAAAACGTGGAGTCCATTCTTTTAAACATTTCATTCACATAAATTAAGTAGAAGGCTTTTTGTCAGATAGAATTCAATCAAAGAACACTCTATTTTCTCATTAGTTTATATGTATTGCAAATAACATGCATTAGCTAAAGCAACTTGATCTATAAGCCGGGTAAGGTTAAACTATTTAAAACGAATATTCTTGTGTTGGTAATACTGATATAGTTATTGTCTTTCTGCTTTAGCATGTGTTACATCAAATCCAAAAACAATCGTGTTCTTTCTTGGTAAGCTAGCTGCGCATAAAACAAAATATTCTCAACTGAAATTGTCTACAACATCAGTTAATCAGACTAGGGATATTAAACAGGGACAACTGTTATTGTTATGTTATTTAAGAAATAACATATCCCAAACAGCTAGATCTATTTTTCATTGAACAAAATCATTGCTTGGTGTTTAGATGCGAAGGAATTATATCACGAGGGCGCAGCCAGAGTGATATAGATCTAAACGACAATGATTTTATTCACGCGCAAATCACTGTTTGAGATATATTATTTCGTTTCTAACGCATCAAGGATTATTATGTATGTCCTTTACGATATCCATCAAATATTTGCCACTTTCTCGTCAAACGCTATGACGTAATAATTGTGACGTCAGAAAAATGAATCGTTGAATAATTGCACACTGTTGTCAGCCTTCTTTGTTTAATAGGAAAACAAATCGAGTCGTGTTAGAACATTTGTTTTCATATACCAGTAAGAAAGATATTCATGCAATTAACCGGTTTAAAGGCCTAGATTCACTACTATATAAGTGTCCCTCCCTAAATCCAATATACAACTCCCATCTTGCCTGCTGCTTATCAGCGATTATGTAACCGTAACTGATTAGAGGGCAATTAGCACAGCAGGGACCCCAACTAGACCATGAAGATGTGTGCAGTGGAGTTGAAAGAAATTAATTTTTCTTCAGTGAATGTGGAATGATAATAATATTAATTATTATTTTGATATTATATAGATGATAATAACTATTACTTTGATGTTATAATAATGATAATAATAATAATAATAATAATCATAATTATTATTATTATTGTTATTATTATTATTATTATTATTATTATTGTTATTATTATTATATTACATAAAGGATGATTAAAGATACAGTAATAATACTGAAAATAATAATGATAATAAAACACAAGTATAGTGAAAACTTCATGATTGAGTTCTTTGTGCTGACAAACAATGTTTTTCTAATTGGAAACTGGGTTTCTTGTATTCATGTAATCAACATTATTTGAACTTAAAATTATTATGTTCCATCTATACCGAATTTTCATTTTCAGTATGTTGCCAAAAGTGACTTTTTACATGCTTTGCTTTGTAACTTTGAAACGCACATACTGTTTTCAATTTTTAGACAAATGTTATTTACAGTATTCTGCAAGCTTTAGATGAGTGAAAGTCACATTTTTCTGAAATATCATAATTCTCCAGACAGACTTTGAAAAAATAAAAACTTGCATATTTCTTTATGTAAGTTTATCATTATTTCATTATTGTGAAAATAAGTTTCTGATTATCTTATTATTGTGTTTGATCAATAAATATTTTTCTTTACATAGAAATGCCAAAAAAAATCTAGTATAACTTTAAACGTTATCAGTTATATATCAATTTAAAATAAATTACATTGTTTCCCCTTCTCACTAAATGATACACTTGTAAGGTAGACTGACTCTCCAATAAACATTGACCCTTGTTTATTGGAACCATACTGTGATGGTCATTAGCCCCCAACTGTGCTGGTGAAGACAGAAATCCCTTGGCCCACTGCCAAAATCTAGGCCTTTAAGCTCCCTCGTTGTGTGTTTGCCAATGACCGTTCCAAAGTTTTTGTCTTTTTTTTACTTTGTGTTTTTATTATTGCGTATATATGGTGTATATCTATATCGTACACAACAACATACACATTGCTTTAGTTTGTTTTTAGAATACCGCGTTATTTGAACGAGATCTTCCTACCGAATCTTTGTCCTTTCGGTGATATTTTAATGATTCGGTTATCAAAAGTTTCGGATTTACATCCTTCTTTTTTGTTACTATTCATTTGCAACCTCCTCTCATTCGCGACATCCAATGGGGGAAAATGATATCATTGGTCCTTCCAGTCCTGTCTATCAATGTCACTGAAATCGACTCAGTTTTTTCCATATATCAAATTCATTCTTTATAATGCATTGTTACAGTTTGAGATACGTGAGTTGTTCTCTTTACAACAAACATGTTGAGACTTCCCTTTCAGGCTTCGGATTTGTCAACGAAAATAGTTCGACACGAGCAAAATAACTTACCTTGTGTCTGTGATATGCATATCTTCAATTTTGGACAAAAACTCAGTTTGCAAAAGAGGTAGAACTTTTTTTGACAGTACTAAATTAGGAACCTGTTTGCGGGAAAACTGGAACTAGTTAAGTTCTGTTAACACCTTGATGCGTTTTGGTATGATATTTGTTCGTTCAAACATCATGATTATGTTAAATTATAGCTTTAAAATGTTTTGAAGATTAATTTCTTTGAAAACTTCTCTTTTGCGGTTTTACATTCGTAACAGTCATATTGTTTCGAGGTAACACAAAATTTCATTAATACTTTGTCAGCTGTACTAATATGGTGTTATGCACTGAGCAATGCATTTGACAGAGATCAAATGTGCGTTTTATATTAAACGATCACGTTAACTATTAGACTTACATCCAATCAGTCACACAGAAAGACTATTCGATTTAATCCACGTACATATTCAATCGAAAGAAAACTAGTTTCTCTGAATGCGTTACCATCATAATTGATACTTGAATATTTCATAGGTGCTTGAGAAAGATAAATAACAGGATAATGTGAACTTGCGAACTCAAAATGGCTTAACTTATTGTATGACAAAAAAAATCTTGAAGGTCTAAATAATGGAGGTTCATTTGAAAAAAAAACTTAATATTTGCTAATGCTAATAGCACATTTTTGTATAGAGATAAACATTTTGTCACAGTGTTAATCGATCAAATAAATTACCTTTCAATACATGAATAATGTGTTGTAAATTATAATCAGAGAAATAAAAAAGGGGCTGAAAGGTAAATTAAGACTAGCGCATTTGTTTTGATGTACAAACATACTGACTTACCGATCTAACTTATTTCGATAGAGACCGACATATTGTTATTGCCCGGCAGACTTACAACATAATGGTTCAGTAATATATCACAAGCCACACAATCCGCTATGAATCGCTGTATCTGAAAACAGTGTTTCATTTTTGCTTGTGTAAGATGTGATAGAGAAGCAATCTAGTCTAAGAATATTTTACTTGCAGACAATCAAAAGTGCTCTTCCCTGTCTAATATTTGACACCTAATCCTTAAAATGATATTAATATCAATTTGTTTCAGATGTATGCTTAGCCTACCGCATTTTAGTGCGTTATTATTTCGAAGCAGTCCAAAGATAATGTGCATTTGATATAAACGGAAGGATATAGCAGAAGCTTATTGTGAGTTCCATTGCAGACAGTGTGTAAATATCAGTGAAAAAAAAAGTGTCTCACACGTTCTATAAAATGCTGCTGCTTGATATCCGTTTGATGATAAAAACTGAGTTTCTTCCTAATATGCGGACACTGTGATCACTGATTGGCTACCGAATTAAGTTTGAGTTTCTCCGTACTACTTATGATCAGAAAATTCATACTACAGATGCCTTTCTTTGACGTAATATGAATTTATTGGCTTCAAATTTCAGATAGGTAATAGTAATGACGCGATTAATTCCGATGTAAAGTGATGATACCTCAGTTGCTAGGGAAAGCTTTTCATCACACGAACAAATTATCACCGTTTTATTTATCACAATTACTATTACAAAAGAAATAAATAACCTAAACTGATAAATTAAAAGTCTAAGGCAGAATACGGAATGAGCTAATCAGACAGGTTTATCTTGAATGAATGGTATAATGAAGCGGACGGCGTGCTGTAATTTGCAATTTCTTTGGAACGTTTCTTCCGGTAGGGGGTTTTATTGCTGGCCAATAGTTTTGATCTAAATTGTCAAATCAGCATTGCTTGATATCCGTCTTTTTAATAATTTTCATAGCAGTCATGCATGTTATCTGAGGAGGATAAATTCGCATCAAAAGTATTGTATTACCACAAACAATTCTGTGTCACTGCAGATTAGATTCAATTATAATGTAGATAAAGGCTTTATTTAGTTTCTAATGAGAGCACATAGTCATTAAATTCAATGAATTTGCTATTTAGTCGTTATATGATCACCCTAATATTTCAATCACAATTTCTCAGATACGTTAACAAAGTAGTACTCTTGAAATAACAGCTACTTGAAAAGGTGAATAGAGTTTAACGCCTTCATTAATTTACGCTTGTTTTCGCGATTCATCAATTGAAAGCTCAAATCAGAAATTCTTATTTTTATCAATGAACTTTATATGAACCTTAAACGAACATTACATGAAATTTGTTTTCTTCAGACATGTCTTTAAGTTTTATTTTGAATAACATTAAGTTGGTTTCAAGAGCACTATGTAGCATAAATAATGTGGCCTAGTGGTATAAGCATCGGCTGCGGGAACGGGAGTCCGAAGGGTCGAGTCCGATTTCGATGGACCGTGCCAATGCGGCAGGTTGATTAACCACCTGTTAGCAAAAGAATGATCACCCTGGTGTCTGGATTCTGGTGTTAGGTATGTACAAGGCAATGGTGTCTTATTTACTCAAAATAGCTGGTCCTTTCAAAAGGGGTGACACTATATTTACAAAACAGTTTCATTATATAGTATGACCAGTGTAAAGTCATGGAAAATCTACACAACTGATTATCAATTTTTGTTTGCGTACAGTTAATGAGGCATGTATGAAAAAAAATCGCATGAACATAATTTTGGTGGTGGCTGTGGGTTAGATTCCTAGTTCTGGTGTCAAAGTGATAAACGTACTTTAAAGTAAGGAAACAGGATAAATGAAATAATTTATTCTTCGCAAGCTACGCCGATACCAAATGACATAGATGTGTCCTTTTCGTTTTGAAATACATATGAGCCGCGCCATGAGAAAACCAACATAGTGCGTTTACCACCAGCATGGATCCATACTAGCCTGCGCATCTGCGCAATCTTGTCAGGATCCATGCTGTTTGCTAACGGTTTCTCTAATTGCAATAGGCTTTGAAAGCGAACAGCATGGATCCTGACTAGACTGCGCGGAGGGACAGGCTGGTCTGGATCTATGCTGGTCGCAAACGCACTATGTTGGTTTTCTCATGGCGCGGCTCATATTACATATTGCAAAATATGGGTTAATCATTGTGCTTTTCATGCAGCTTACGAAACACTTTGATAATAATATGGTTAATTTTCATGATTTGCCTAATTAGATATTTTCATGAGTAGGTTTATTTTTCATTTGCATACATTATTGTGATATGTCATTAATCTACTTATCTTCTTCCTAAGTAACATTCATTATCCATCATGTTCTGAATTAATTCATCATCAAATGTAGAAAACCTCATTAAACGAATATCAAACTTGCTGAAAATATAAATAAATTGTGTGTGTAGAACAACAGTAATAAAAAAAATGTCGTCACGTTAGTAACAGTCGTTTGTTACACATTTATACTCATTATACTGTGTTTAGCTATACATGCATAAAGGACAAAGTTCACTTAAGCCTTTTATGGCCTATGCAATTTCGAAAATTTTCAAATTGGCTATAATTTGAAAAACTGTAATATTGTTAGCTACCAGAATGTTAATCTACTATAAGGAATTTAGTTTTTGTAAACAAATTTATTATTTTGTTCAAAACATGTCACTGAATATTGCTGAAATCGCAGAATTTTGGGAAAACGGGCATTTTTACCATATTTAGGTCATATGGGAATGTTTTTAGTAGTGAGCACACACAAGGACCACACAAATATTTTGACCATAGGTCCAGCTTATTTCACAGAATTTATGGTCATTTTTTTATTGTGGTCGACAACTGTGCTCATAGCGAAAATTTCAGATATGTTTAAAAATTTGGTTAAAAACTGAAGGTTTCCCATACCCATAATGTTAAAAGTATTTTCAGTTATGTCCGATATTTTCTTCCATAATGAATATATTGTAAAATATTTTGTGCAGTTTGATAAAACAATACTTCTTGATGAAAGAAAACATGTTCTTTACTCCATTTAGAGACTCTCTATTTTAGGCCATTTTGGTGCAAAAGTGAACCTTCTGCTTTATTTACCTCCCACAATAATCTAGCATTTTTACTGGTTAATGTGGGACTTATTATTGTTGTTATTATTTATTATTATTATCATGCCTGATTTATTTAGCGCCCTTTCCATGATAAATATCTTCGAAGGCTCTTTACATATAGCAAGGGCGCGAAATCCTCTACTAGTACAGACACAGAGCGATCTGACCAGAGGGAAAGAGTGAGACAAAGCCCCCAGAATCATGTTTAAATACAGGCCTGTCTGTGACCTCCTGTATTTCCGTGGAGAGTCAGTAGATTTTCATGTCAATGTAGGCTATAAAGAAGTGGTAAACAGAACAAATGAGCCGCACCATGAGAAAATCAACATACTGGCTTTGCGACCAGCATGGATCCAGACCAGCCTGCGCATCCGCGCAGTCTAGTCAGGATCCATGCTGTTCGCTTTCAAAGCCTATTGCAATTAGAGAAACCGTTAGCGAACAGCATGGCTCCTGAGCAGACTGTGCGGATGTGCAGGCTGGTCTGGATCCATGCTGGTCGCAAATGCACTATGTTGGTTTTCTCATGGTGCGGCTCAAATCAATTATAGGGTTTGCTAGTGACACTCCACGGAAATATGTGGGGTCAGTATGATAAATATTGGTAATCGACTAACACCTCGCATCCCCATCCACCCCATTTATCATACTGACCCCACATATATCCGCGGAAGGTCACTAACGAACCCGATAATTAATAGTGTGTACTACTTTAAACCTGATACATAAGTATAAATCCCGCAAGATAACTCAAACGATAACATGTTTGATAATTATGATTTTTTTTCATTAAAACGTTTCAATACAGAAAATTTTGTTTGTATAACATTACATTATGCACTTAACTTCTATCATTGACAACCTTTTTGAGTTCAACGATGCATGAGAAGTTGAGAACCATAACAATCAAACAATCAAATAAACATGCTGTCGTTTAAATTATCGTGCGGGAGTAGTAGACGAGTATAAACAAGCTTGTTAATTTTATGTTTATATAAAGTATATAAAGTATAACAAAAGAATAACAAAAAAATAATGGTTCTTATTTTCAAATATGAAATACTTTAGTCTGGTATACCTACGATTTTTGAATCTTCGAGAGGAAGATCAATGCTAGTAAATGTATGCATTCCTACTTAAGAATTTGAATTCCATTGAAACAGAGGTAAGAATTGTCTTCTCCCAAAAATGTTGAACAATTTTCCCTTCGTCATAATACGATGTTTTATTAGATCCAAGAAGTCTTTCATCGCACTAACAATTCTTATTATCTCCATCTTTCTCTCATTTATTGCTACATTAGAAAACAATTACTGCAAGAGGGAAATTGAGAGACTCATAAAGGATGCGAATTAAGTGGACCAGACAGATTTTCTCATAGGAATAGTCTAATGAAATGGATTGTGAGCTGTAAAGTTCGATGACTTGATGTAGGAATTGCGCTTACTTGCGAACATTCTAGGAAATTATCTGTCTGGGACTCCTTAAATGTGATAACAAATGTCGAGAGAAAGCGACGTACTCTAAGGGTTTGTTTTTCATCCTACTGAATACATGAGACTGAAATGCAAAATATTTTACAGTTGCTTATCTACATATAGTGAGACAATATGATTTGTATTGAGACTTAGATTATAAGGTCAACATCTCGCAATATTTATGTCAACAATTTTCCGTACTACAGCACACTGTAAATCGCTTGTGTTGTCTTTAGACGCTGCAAATTGACATGTGAAGAAAGGGGATTATTGAGAAACTCAGAAAATTGTCATCCTATTTTTTATTGATGAACTGAAATATTCAAAATATTGCTATTGCTGAAATACGAATTAATAAATGTATGTAAATATTTTGAGAGGCTGACTACCTAATTGAAAATACAAATTAGGAACCCCAAACGCTCTATATTGAGTTAACCGCATATTCTGCAAAAATAACCAGAGAAAATGAAACTCCGTATACTTAAACTATTTTGGAACAGGATCTTACAATTTATATTCAGACTGATCATAACAGTAATTTAATTAAGCCAGACCCTCCTTCTAAATTTGCAATTCTCTTCTTAACATGGTTGATAAATGGAATATAACTATTCGGTAGTTAGACTTTATAATGAATAATATGTTTCCAAGTGATTCATAGGCATATTTTTGTCTGTACTGTAGTATGTGGTATTTTCTCGTTTCTTTAATTTCGTAAATTGAAAGACAATGGACTTATTCGTCTTATTTAGAAATCATGCTTAGTAGCTACTTATATTATTGCAGAAAATGTTGTTTTTTTTTATATTTCCAAATTCGCATGTCGCTCTGAACGTGAACGCGAAAATAATCGAAATTAAATCCTCGCAAATATTTGTTGGAAGACACTCAACTTACATCCTTTAATTTTGAAAAGAAGATAGAAAAATAGATAGCTAAACATTACAGTTAATTTAATGTTGACAGTCATTAAAAAGCAATAGGTAAACTAATTGTTGGCAGGCCATCATCATTATGTGATGCTAGGTTAATTTTAATTTGACCTGTTTTCAAGCATGTAATTTTCGATTTCAATTTCAAAGAGAACTTGCGTATCAAACGTTTATAACATTAAGTTTTTTTGTTACATCTTTTAAATAATTACAATTGAGTGAAAACTGCACTGGAACACTTTTCTATGATGAAGATGATGATTAATTTTTATACGCCCGTTTGAAAAACGGGACGTATTATGGGAACGCCCCTGGCGGGCGGGCGGGCTGGCGGGCGGGCGGGCGGGTGGGCGGCGTCCACAGACCTTGTCCGGAGCATATCTTCTACATGCATGAAGGGATTTTGATGAAACTTGGCACAGTTGTTCACCATCATGAGACGGAGTGTCATGCGCAAGAACCAGGTCCCTAGGTCTAAGGTCAAGGTCACACTTAGAGGTCAAAGGTCAAATTCAAGAATGACTTTGTCCGGAGCATATCTTCTTCATGCATAGAGGGATTTTGATGAAAGTTAGCACAATTGTTCATCATCATGAGAAGGAGTGTCATGCGCAAGAACCAGGTCCCTAGGTCTAAGGTGAAGGTCACACTTAGAGGTCAAAGGATACAAGAATGAAAACTTTGTCCGGAGCATTTCTCTTCATGCATAGAGGGATTTTGATATAACTTGGCACAAATGTTCACCACCATGAGGCGGGAGTGTCATGCGCAAGAACCAGGTCTCTAGGTCTAAGGTCAAGGTCACACTTAGAGGTCAAAGGATACAAGAATGAAAACCTTGTCCGGAGCATTTCTTCTTCATGCATAGAGGGATTTGATATAACTTGGCACAAATGTTCACCACCACGAGACGTAGTGTCATGCGCAAGAACCAGGTCCCTAGGGTTAAGGTCAAGGTCACACTTAGAGGCCAAAGGTCAGATACAAGAATGACTTTGTCCGAAGCATTTCTTCTTCATGCATGGAGGGATTTTGATGTAACTTGACACAATTATACATCATCATGAGACGAAGTGTCATGTGCAGTTCCCTTCTTTAGAATTACTTCCCTTTGTTGTTACTATAAATAGCTTATATTGTAAGTTTTTCATTACTAGTCGTAGGGAAAAATCGAGACCACTTTTCTGTAGTACAACATGCATGCTACATCCAATTTTGAGGAGTATTTTGACCAGTCTCTACCTGGTAAAGATTTTTGTGAGTACTTACATTTTTTTTTTTTTTTTTTTTTTTTTTTTTAAGATTAACTATTCTTAGTTGTTACTATAAATAACTTATATTGTAACTTTTTTATAATTGAGCGTAGGGAAAAACCAAGACCACTTTTCTGTGGTACAACATAGATGTTACTTTCCAATTTTAGGTGTATTTTAAGGTATCTCTACCTGGTAAGGAGTTTTTTTGTGGACTAAGAAAAACAAAACACTTAGTTATTACAAAAATTACCACAAAATTAAAATTCCATTTGCAAATACAGGTGCTAGAGTAAAGAAATTTGCTGTGACGGGCGTATATTGTGACATTCTTGCACTCTTGTTGTTTTATGTTTTTGTCATCCTGCGAATCGTACAGCTTAATGTGTCTATGAAATGCGCTTGAATTGCCATCAAATTTGATCATCATTTTCCATTGTTGAGTTTGTCTTGTTTTTCTACATTTTTTCATTGGTTCAGTGGTGGTAGTGGTAATGCATTAGACCTGTTTGTTATCATTGGAATCATGTATAAAAGATTAAAGGTAAAGGTAGATTTCCCGGAAGCACAGAGCACCCCAAACCTTGTGTTTATACTTAACAGGATTAAACTCCTAGTTGTTCCTTTTACGCTGACCCTGTGTTCCCCCATAAAATTTGCTTCATTTTTTTTACCACATTTTGTCAAAAAAGGCTATTTTCTTCAAAAATGGAAATCTGCTGTAAGGGTACAATACGAGATTGAGCGAGTTTAATGTTCCCTGTAATCTAAAGTTAATTTGAATGTATCGATCATACTGTCTAGCTACCTGTTAACTGTTGTGTATTAAAGACTTGAAGCTAAATCTGTAGCTTTGTTTGACATATTCAAAATGGATGTTAAAACGTGACGACAAATGTAGCTATTTTCATAATTTTCCCTTTTGTTAGACTAAATTATTGTTTACTATTTAGCGTGTTTATAGATGTACAATAAACGTCTCTGGCGTGGTTTGACATGCGCATTTCTAACAGCATTTCCAAAAGAGACATACGGATGTCCGTTCCTGGTTTGACTTACTTCTGACACCTCAGGTTAGGTTTTACCCCCGACCGTCACTAAGGAGTTAAGAATTTGACTGTTCAAGCATTCATTTGTACACAACAATTCATTCACTCATTCATTAGGATCCTTAGTTCTAAAGTCATCATGAAAAAAGAACACAAATATTTATAAAATACATCTCTATATTATTGTAGTCAGGAAACAGACCCGGGCCACGATTCGAAACAGTCCCTTGTCACTTTGTTTCGAAATAAAAGATATCTCTTTTTACTTGCTATGATTTTGGAGTGTAGCATGATTCAATGGGGAAGTCATCAAGCTGGCGTACGAAGGCGGTGGTTCTACCAGGTCCCAAACCCGTTTTCCTGAAAAATCTTGGGGGGACCCTGGGGTCTCCTGAAACAAAACCCGGGAAGGTTTTTTAGGCTTAAAATTTTGTTGGGGGTTTGAGTAAGGGGGAAAAAAATGGGGACAAAAAACCAAAATAACTTAAAATTACTCAAAAAATGTATCTGAGTTTTTCAAAAAAACTTTTAACTGGGCATTGTTGGGGGAAGTTCGAAAATTACAAATTTTTTTTAAAAAAAGGTTGTATCAAAGACTTTAATGCGGTATGTCAGGTTTTACTAAATATACGTCTACTAATTCTACTAAATCACATTCAAGACTGTACGTTATTGCTCTTATTTAGTAAGTTGTACTAATTATAGTTTTTTCTATACATCTAAAATGATAGCACATTTTAATTAACAGTAAAAAAGTATTAAATGGGCTTTAAATTAAATTAACTTTTGTGGTGTTTAATTGTTTTTTTCCCAGCGGTCTTATTTTAAACAAAAACAAACTCCCCTTAAACATTTAACCCGAATGAAGTCTTAAAATGATTAAATTACAGTTGCTAACACTTGATAGTACGTACTAAAAATTTACCGACAGAAACCAAAAAATTGTTTCTTGACAGTCTGCATGCCTTTGGGTTGTTGTTGAACGATAACGGACCTTTTGGCGGGGCTAATTAGACGTTTAGGGAAACAAAAAGTAAAAAAGCGAGGGTATCAACTCTTTTTTAAACAATTGTTATGGGGGTATTTTTTTATAATTTTTAAAAATTCCCAAAATAGCTATGGGTTTTGGTTTTTTTAAAAATTTATCGTTGCTACAATAAAATTTTCCCCAAGATATTTTTTAAAAATACACGCTAATATTCCCCATGTGTCCAAACGGAGGAAAAATTGACTTCGTTTTGTACTAAGGGCAAGTATTTTTGAGGTCGTTGAATAATCTTCTCCATTTTGTTTTAATAATACATGGTTTCTTAATGGATTCCCTGGGGAAAAAAGAAAATGCATGTATTTTAAAAACAAATTTCTGTCTGCATTTGGGTTTGCTCTTAAAATTGTCAAATTGTAACAACCCAAAAAACTAAGGAAAAAAGGGGCAGTTTAACGGTATTCAGTATTCATATAAATAAACTATAACCCCGTTTTGATCGATTTTTTTTCGATGAAAAAATGAGATGTGGAACCAAAAATGTAGCCGTTTGGGCCATATAACCTTCTTGTTGGTGCGCCGTAAAACCCAAAATAAATAAATGAATAAAAAATGACGATTTTTTTCGAGTCATTCCACCAAAACACAAAAAAGTTCTTTTGTTTTTAAATACTCTGCGTTTTATTTAAAATTTATTTGTATTGCATATTTTTTGGGGTTGCAAGTACGTAAGTAATTTAAGAAAAAAGTATTTTGTGAACGGTGCTATTGACCATTCGGAAGTGTTTCGTCAAAACATGGAAGGCAAAAGAAACGGGAATTTAAATAAAAATGAAAAATTTTCGTTTTAATTTTAAGGGAGCACAAACTGATTTTTCTAACAATGTTACGGAAAAAAAAGCAAGGAAAATATCTTAGAGTTTAAATCTGTTTTGACAGGCCCCCTTGGTATGAACGACAAAATCTCGTAGGCTGGATGGCTTCCTGACATGAAAAACTTCTGCTTTCCAGATGGGTTTTAAACACTCATAAATTTGGTGCCCACTCTACCTCGGAGTTTTATCAAAAAATGGCATGATCTGAAAGAAACGTTATGATAAAAACTCTAGCATTTTGTATGTAAAAAACTGCAGAAGTCGGGTATTTAATTTTATTATCTAAAAAAAAGTTTTTATAACACATTTTTTGTAGGTTCTGTTTTGTGTGATACTGCCTGTCTGTGGTGACTTATAAGCTTACAAAACCCTAAAATTCTAGCAATTTTTAATGCAATGTACCGAGGAAAACGAAATACACAATAGGGTAAAAAGGCGCGGAGTATTTCTCCCTTTTTGTTGAAATGACATTGTCTATTGTTTTAAAATTCCTTGCCCCAAGTTAGATTGCCTGCGGGGGGTTTCCCCAAAGAAAACGGTTTTTTTTTAAATAACTAAAATGTAAAAAAAGACAAAAAAAACCCTTTAAGCAATGGACTGAAAATTTTTTAATTCAGAAAAAACTTTCATTATTCGTTGGGGAGACTACATTTAAACATATTTTTTTCTAATGAAAGACTGGTAAATGAATAGGGCTTTTTTGGGAAGTGATTATTTGACGAATCACTTCAACGTTATTTCCTACATTTCCAAGTAATAATATTTGTATTTTTCTTAGACATTTTCAGATTTTAGCATTTAAAGCTGACCCGATAAAGATAAAAAAATTCGGCAAAAGTGATGAAACAGGTATGTATAGCAAATTCAAACTACGGGCTGGAAAATTACAATAGGGTATGCATTTTGCTATTTCGTATTCTCCTGTTCTTACGGATTGGCTTATTTACGTCTGAAGAATGCCGAATTGCCCATCGAGAAACCATTACGAGTTCCTCTTCTTTTATCATTAAATAATTTAAGAAAAAAGCTATAGTCCTACTAAAATTTCCCTATATAACTTTCATTTAAGGTATTTCTGAAACATGTAATTTTCGATTTCATTTTACTGCATTTTAAAATGTCAATTATGATTTGTTTTTTACAAACCCTCATTACATGAATAAAAAAAGAAAATTCAGAATGGTTTAAATCTTTCATTGTTGGTTTTAATTTACCGTCTGAAAAATTTTTCAGTTGTATAATATATTGGGAAAATTTTGGTATGAAAATGGGTTTTAAAATTAAATGCTGAAGGGGCCCGTAACTGATTCTGGTATGTTGTGTCAACAAAAAAATGCATGGAATTATTCATTGTATTAAAAAAAAAAAGAAGGGGCAGTTTTTTTTGGAAATACAGAGCCCCACAAAAAACAGAGGGACATGATGGGGTAGGCCCCCGTTACAAAAAAAAACTGTTGGGGAAATATATGCAAAACAATTTTTTAAAGACATAAAATACGAAAATGGAGATGGGTAAATTTCCCATTTTGATTCCCCCCGCTGACTATCGTTTTACAAATATGTTACTGAAACCCATCTGTATCATTAGCTTTTTTTTTCAATCTTTTCTGCATACAAAAAATTGTGAAAAATAAGGGTAAATTAATAAGAAAAATTGGACTGCAAAAAATTTAAATGAGAAAAACTAAAATTCATTTGGGGTACCCGACCCGGCTCTTATTTCGTGGGAATTAAATAAGAGATCTTCAGTTTAATGCAAGATGGAAGAATCAAACTTGCATTCACTATTTTGCAGAGCTTTAGGAAAATTGTGACAGGAATTTTAAATGATAATTATATTCGTTCCTAAACGATTTAAAAAGTTATTAAATTTCACACTTGATACAGCTATGGTTTTTCATTTGATTATGTCTGAAGTACAGCTATGTTTTTAAAACTCGGGGAAGCGAATATGCTATTATTTGCTTGCCCCCACCGTGATGATTCAAATTTCAAAGCTGAAGGCTAGTCCGTAAACCTCGCAATGATGTATTGTAGTGATTCATCGCTAGAAGTCAGGATTAATGATTTGCACTACAATATAAAACCTTTCGATTTTACGTGATTCGCAAGTGTCAAATGGTCAATCACAAGTGTTTGTCAATAATCGGATCAACATTTCGTCTTTATGTCTTCTTTATGTGTCAAAATTAATTTCTACTGCAGTGGCATTGTTCGACGCACGAACTTCAAACTATCTATTCAAAAGATGATACGTCTGATTTATGTCCTTTTCTGTACGTGTACACTGAAGGAGTTGTTCTAGTTTTATTCTAATATTTCAAACTATAATTTCAGGTATTTTGTTTCTCTTCCTACACAGAAGCTGTTCATTTTTTTGTGATTGCCTAAAAACCGGTCTACGCTTTGCCCCCAATTTTCCCAAAATATTTCTTAACCGTCGTCTTAATTATTTATAAAAAATTGCGCAGTCCCTCTTACCGAATATCCCCTTGAAAGAAAAGGCTATTATGAAGTTTTCTTTCTACAGCAAAGGTTTGCTTGAAAGGGGTTTTTTGCGTAAAAAACGCTAAAAATGCTTTCAAACTTAAATAAATTCCTTTTAAGGGGGGTCATGTTTTTTGCTGAAATGTTTAAAGATAATGAAAAAATTTTCGCCTCGCTTTTGTGGTTGTCTCTTTTTGTCGGGGTTAATCAAATTCAGGGTAGGCAAGTTTTTGTCTTAAATGTTAAAGAAAATAATGGGACTATCTGAAACATTTTTCAAAAACGTTATGGTTTGTATTATCATTTTTCTCTTTGCAGTCTTTTCTTGATCGAAAAACTAAATTCCTTCTAGGATTTCAAAATTTGTTTAAAGATCATAAAATTTTTTAATACATTTTGGACAAACTTTAAAAAAAAATATAATTTTTTTAAAGGGGAGTTATAGTTTTTGTACTGAACACTTTCTCTCATCGCAATAAATATTGCACTAGTTAATTAAAGTCCCCCGTGTTTTTTAAAGATTTTCAATATTTTTAGGGAGGGTTTGGGGGAGGGATGACGAAGAAATACTTTTTGACATCCCCCGGGTGACAATTGGTCAATCTGAGGGTTGTGGGAAAAAATTAATTTTGTGAATTTTTATGCATTGTATTACATCCCTTTTTTAAAAACTATGTTGAAAACAGAGTGCCGCAAATTTCCCTGAAAAATTTCATTGTCAAATTTAAAGAGATGCAGTTAGACAGCTATTTGATTAAAAGTGAACTATCCCTGAAAATATATAATTGAAAATTAAATCCGTAAAAAGATACGATCTGATATGCAACATATAATTTATGATACAAGTTTTATGTATCACATGATAAAAATTTGGAACAGTTTAGATAACATTTTATCAGTTTTCAAGAAGCATTTTTTTAATGTTTCTGGGTTTTTTAATTTTCTGCTGTCAAATTTTTCATTAAATGCCGCGTGAAAAGAAACATAAATATTTTTTGGAAAAATAAAAAAACACATTTTTGCGGGAAACCTTTTGAGTTGTTAAGTAATTCGAAAAAAAAAATCTGATTTTAACCGTACTCTTTCATCTTTGATAAATTCAATTCACCAAAATACATGTTCAGTACAGTCAAAGCTGGAAAGTCGCCACATGATCTATAATTGTGTCGATGCCACGTTAAACCAAACAAAAACAAAAACAAATCCTTCAGACACTAAAGGTGGATCAGTTTCCATGAGACTTTACTTCATAGATTACTTGAATATATGCAGGTTATTCTATTTATTTTCAACATGTTCAATACTAACATGCTGTTTTATGGCATCAATTATGACGAATGTCTCTTCCGGTAGGGGGTTTTATTGTCCAAAATTTTGTTTCACTTGCCAATCAGCAAGTTAAAATCCCCTTTTTTTTTAATTTTTATTTCATCATATTTCTGGGAGGATAAATTCCTTCAAAAGTTTGTAGTACCAAAAAAATACGTGTTACAGCAGCAGAGATTAAATTTAATGTAAAAAAAAATACTTTTTTAACGTTTCTTATGAATTAAATTAATGATTTGGGGATTTAGCCGTTTTATGGTCACCCCACATTTCAATCAATTTAACAGTACCCTTTAAAAAAGTAATCTCTTTTTTCAGCACTTTAAAAGGGAATAGGTTAAAAGCTTCATCAGTTTCGTTTGTTTTCGCGATTCATCATTGAAAACTTGGGTCATAAAATCAAATGGAAATTTTTTTTATCAATAAACTTTACTAACCTTTTGAGAACATACATTACATTTTTTTGTCTTCAGACACCTTTTGAGATGTTTTTTTTTGAATAACATTAAGTTTGGGTTTTAAGAGCACTAGGCATAAATAAAGTGGCCTGTGGTAAACATGGCTACGGGACAGGATCCGGAGGGTTTAGTCCGACTTCGATCCTGCCAATGCGGAGGTTGATTAACCCCTTTTAGAAAAGAATGGGCACCAATTTTTTTTAGTCTTTTTTTTTTGTGTGCGTAATGGGCTTTTATGAAAAATAATCGCATTGACACAGTTTTGGTGGTGGCTGTGCGTTAGATTCCTAGTTCTGGTGTCAAAGTGATAAAGGTACTTTAAAATAAGGAAACGGATAAAAGAAAATTAAATTTTTTCTTCGCAAATTACGCCGATACTAAATGACATTAGTGTTCTTTTCGTTTGAAAAACATATTTCAAAAATTGGGTTAAACGTTGTGCATTAGAAGCTAACGAAACACTTGTAATAATAGGTTTAAATTTCATTTGTCTTATTAGTTTTTTAAAGTTAGTGTTTATTTTTTTTTTGAATAATTATTGTGATATGGCATTCTCACTTATTTTCTTCCTAAGTAAAATCCCTTGTCCATTTTTACTGAATTTAATTCATCATTCAAAGTAGAAAATCCTCATTTAAATAAATTCAACTTTGTGAAAATATAAATAAATTTTGGTGTAGATCAATAATAAAAAAATGTCGTGTGTAACAGTCGTCTGTTAAAATTTTTTCATTTCCCCGTACTTTGTATACATCATTTAAATTTATTTAATCCCCAATATTCAGATTTTTAATGGAAAAAAGGGGACTTTTTTTATTTAAATCATTATGCCGATTTTTTTAACGCCCTTTCATGTAACTTTACATATAGCAAACGCAGTCACACAGGGCGCGAAATTTACCTTCTATACAGACCGAGCGATATGACCAGAGGGGCGGTGTGTAAAGCCCCCAAACAGATAGAGAGAAATTATGTTTAGATCAGGCCTGTTTTGACCCCCTATTTCCCGGGGGAGTCGTAAATGTCATGTTAATTGGGGCTATAAAGAAGTGGAAAAAGAACAAAAAGGGCCGCACCTGAAAAAACCCAAAATGTGCATTTGCGACCAGATGGATCGCTTTCAAAGCCTATTGCAATTAGAGAACCGTTAGCGAACAGGGATTCTGCTTAAATGGCGGATCCATCTGTCGCAATGCATGCACATGTTGGGTTTTCTCTGGGGCGGCCCCAAACAATTTAGGGTTTGTAGTGACACTCCCGGGAAAAATTTTGGGGCAGTATGATAAATATTGGTAATGACTAACACTCGCATCCCCATCCCCCCCCTTTATCATACTGACCCCCATATACCCCGGAAATTTACTAACGAACCCCATATTAAAATGGTACTCTTTAAACCCGTTATACTATAATAAAATCCGCAAGATAACCCCAAACGATAACATGTTTTATAATTTTGTTTTTTTTTTTCATTTTAAAACGTTTCAAAACAGAAAATATTTTTTTATAACAGTATGCACTTAAATTCTTCATTTACAACCTTTTTTATTCAAGATGCTTTAGAACAATAACAATCAAAAATAAACTGCTGCGCTTAAAAATTTTCGAGGGGTAGTTTGTATACCAAAAACTTATTAAATTTTAGTTTTCTAAAGTATATAAAGTATAACAAAAGTATAACAAAAATAAAGGTTCATATTTTTAAATATGAAAATTTTGTCTGGTACACCCACGATTTTGAACTTATTTATAAAAATTATCCCTTCGAGAGGAAAAATCAATGCTAGTAAAAGTATGATTTCCCACTTAAAAATTTGAATTCCAAATTTGAAACAGAGGGAAGAATTGCTTTTCCCCCCCAAAATTTAACAACTTCCAAACGTTTTTATTAGCCAAGAATCTTTTACCAAACAATTTTTAACCCACTTTCCCAAACAAGAAAAACAAACGCAAAGGGAAATTTAGAGACTCTTAAAGGATGCGAAATTAAATACGACAGATTTTCCAAAGGAATATCTAATGAAAAGGATGTGAGCTGTAAAGTTCGATACTTGATTAGGGGAAATTTCGCTTTCTTGGAACATTTAGGAAATTATCTGTCTGGGACTTCTTAAAAGTGATAACAAATGTCGGGGAGAAAGCGACTACTCTAAGGGTTTTTTTTTCATCCTATGAAACATGAGACTGAAAAGAAAAAATTTTTTTCAGTTGCTTTTCTACATATAGTGAACAAATTTTATTTTTATTTAATTAATTTTTTGGTCAACATCTCGCAATTTTTTGTCAACAATTTTCGTACTACAGACACTGTAAACGCGTGTTTCTTTTCGCGCAAAATTTACATGTAAAAAAGGGGGTTTTTGAAAAAACTCAGAAAAATTTTTCATCCCATTTTTATTGTGAAAGAAAACAAAATATGCTATCGAAATCGAATTAATTTTAAATGTAAATTTTTGAGAGGCTGAACCTAATTGAAAATCAAATTAGGAACCCCAAACGCCATAGAGTTAACGATATTTTGCAAAAATAACCAGAGGAAAGAAAAATCCGTATACTTTTAAAAATTTTTTAACAAAATCTTACAATTTTATATTAATGATTATAACAGTAATTTAATTAAGCAAACCCCCCTTTTTAAAATTTTCAATTCTCTTCTTAACAGGTTTATAAAAAGGGAAAAAAACCCATTCGGGGTTAGACATTAAATGATAATTTTTTCCAAGTGATTCATAGGCTATTTTTTCTGTACTGTGATGTGGATTTTCTCGTTTCTTAATTTCGAAATTGAAAGCAATGGACTTATTGTCTTATTTTGAAAACATGTTTTTTGTGACTTATATTTTTGCAGAAAGGTTTTTTTTTTTTTTCAAATTCGCGTCCTCTGAACGGAACGCGAAAATAATCAAAATTTAAACCTCGAAATATTTGTTGGAAGAATCAACTTACATCCTTTAATTTTTAAAAAAAATAGAAAAATAGATGCTAAACATTACAGTTAAATTAATGTTGCAGTTTTTAAAAAACAATAGGTAAATAATTGTTGGCAGGCCATCTCATTATGGATCTAGGTTAATTTTTAAATTGATCTGTTTTTTTAAGCATGTAATTTTCGATTTTAATTTCAAAGAGAAATTGGTACAAAAATTTTAAATTTAATCATTTGTTAATCTTTTTTAAAAAATTACAAATTTATGAAAACGCAGGAACACTTTTTTTATGTGAAGTGAGATTAATTTTTTTTTTTGTTTTTGTCTCCTGCGAAACGCACAGCTTAATGTGTCATGAAATGCGCTTGAATTGCCACAAATTGATTTATTTTTCCTTTTTTGGTTTTTTCTTGTTTTTCTACATTTTTCATTGGTTCAGTGGTGGTAATGGTAATGCATTGACTGTTTTTTTATTATTGGAATTTATAAAAAATTAAAGGTAAAGGGTAGTTTCCCGAAGCACAAAACCCCCAAAACCTTGTGTTTTAACTTAACAGGTTTAAATCCCAGTTGTTCTTTTTTCGTGACCCTGGTTTCCCCCAAACTTTTTTCCATTTTAATATACTTTTTTTTCCCCCATTTAGTCAAAAAAAAGGCTTTGTTTTCTTCAAAAATGAAATCTGCTGTGGGCGCACAATACGAGATTGGCGAGTTTAAAAGTTCCCCGAACTAAATTAATTTTTAATGTTTCCCAATTGAAACTTCAAATTATTTCCAAGAGTGGCACATGAAATAAAGCTAGGTTTTAAATTTTTTTTTAATTGAACTCGTTAGACCCCGGGGGGGATTTTCATTCAAGGATTTCCAATTTTAAACTTTGTGTTCATACCAACCATAGGGTGGTTGTTCTGTTATCATTAAAAGCCTTGCTATATTTATTTATATTTTAGCGCTTGTTATGTTTTGTTTTAAAGATATGAAGTCTGTAGCTTTTTTTGAATCTCTTAAAAAGGCTGTTAAAAACCCACGGGGCAAATAAGCTATTTTCATGGTTTTCCCTTTTTTAGCTAACTTGTTTTTTTACTTTGGCGTGTTTTTTGATATACAATGTACTCTCTCCATGTGGTTTCGGACGATCTGTGTATGAAAAAAATTGGAACATGCCTTACCCTTGCTGATGTAAAGGGGCTAATAGGGGCTTAACACTTGGTTTTGCTGTAACCTGTGATTCAAGCAGGTAGCAAATTTTTTTTCCTACCTATTTTTTATTTCCCTGTTAAAAAGAGATGTGAAACCAAAATTTGTAGTCCTTTTGACGCCCTTAACCTAAATGTGTTGGTGTGGCGTTTTAAAACCCCAAATAAATAAAAAATTTACATGCCCCATTCTAATGCTTTCCAAAAAGGAAATGGAGTCCCTTTGGTTTGACTTATTCGCACCTCAGGGGTTTGGTTTTTATCCCGACCGTCACTAAGGGGTTTTGAATTTGATTATTTAAGCGTTCATTTGTACACAACAATTCATTCATTCACTCATTCATTAGGATCCTTTGTTCTAAAGTCATCATGGAAAAAAGAACACAAATATTTGTAAAATACATCTCTATATTATTGTAGTCAGGAAACAGACTCGGGCCACGATTCGAAAAGTCCCTTGTAACTTTGTCATACGCTGCATATGATATTATGGAGTGTAGCACTGATTCAAGTGAGGAAGTCATCAAGCTTGCTTACGGAAGGTCGATGGTTTTATCCAGGTGCCAATTCGTGCCTGAAATAATCTCTGAAGGATACCTGGGGGTCTTCCTGTTAATGAAAGGCCGGAAGGTTGCCTTATGACCTTAAATTTTGTTGATTTGATGTAGCCAGGAAACGGAAATCGGATAAAACATAAAAGTAACTATAAAATTGCTCAGAAATTTATCTGAGATTTCAGAAAGCATTTTTACATCGGCATCGTTAGGAAGTAAAAAAAAAATTACAAATTTCCTTAATAAAAGTGTTGTATCGGAGACTTTAATGGGATATGTCGGGTTTTTGCTAAATGTACGTATACTACGTCTACTAAAGTACGTTATTGCCCTTATTTAGTATGCACGCAAATGCGACGTTTTCCAATAAATTGAAGTGAAACATAGTCTTTAAATTTGCAGAAGTGCACTTTTCAATACACAGTCTTTAACGAATCTCCTGAAAGATAAATTAGAGTACCATAAAGCAAAAATGTAAAAACAAAATCTTATCTTGCTGTGTGGTGAAAAACACTGTAGTTGCTTCAAATACGATCATATATTGTAATGAGTTGGATATTTGTAATAATTTTATATTCATTTTTATTGCTATTATTTCAAGTATTTCGCAACTAAGACTAAGAGGCTTGCTTTCTATTTTTCACTGTATATTTTGTGATATCTTGGCCATCCTTTTTATTTCTGTAAATGGTCAAAGGTATATTGTATATGCCGATATGCCAATAAATCTTAAACTGTTAATGTTGTGATTTTAATAGTGAAATATTTTATGGTACGAGTATTATATTTATATAGTCTCTTGTAATTCTATATAGAATGGCCATTTACTTGTATGATATGTGTAAGTTTTATGTTTGTATATGTGTATAAAATGTAAATGGATGAGACTCAAATAAAATAAATAAATGGAACAGTGATTATCAAATAGAGAATTCAAGGTCTTTCCATACATGTTAAAATGATAGCACATTCTTAAGTAACAGAGTAAAACGTATTAGATTGACAATTAATTAAAGTTGGACATTTGTGAAAGATGGTTTACACTTGTCTTTGTTCTTCAGCGGTCTTATATTAACATAAACAAACTATCCCGTTAACCAGTTGTGTTTGAATGAATGAAGTTTAGATAGTTTAGACTGATTGAATTACAGTTTGACTGAACACTAGATAGTAGGTAACTATAATATTAATAAATGACCGACCAGATAACCAAACAAATTGTTTCTTGACAGTCTGACATACATACTGGTATCGTTAAACCTACTAACGGACAATTTGGCAGGCATATATTAGACAGTTTATGTTTATGTTATATAAAGACAGAGGGAATCAATCTCTTCTTTAACAGTTGTTACTGTCGGTATATACTTAATAAACTATTTAACACTTCCAAATAGCTATGAGTTTTAGGTTTTATCAATATATCACATGTTCACACGTTTCTACAATACTTACACGTCGTTTTAGGTTTATAAGACAATATTCGCCCGATATTTTTCGGCGTTAGCTGAATAACATGGATTTTGAGCTAGATTCTGTAGTAATCGGGACACGGAACAGGTGCGCGCTGAGAAGATAAACCATTTATTAAGTCTTAAATGACATTGATTATCAGAAGGCACATTAAATGGAACATATTTAGTAGTTTTGTTACCCTAAACTAAAATGATATATTCTAATTTAAAGTTTTTAGTAATGTATCACCTCTAGAGAAATCGAAAGTAAACTTCTTCCCCAGTTGCTTACCTCGCTAATGGATAAATGAGTTGTGGCTGGTTGTAACTGTAGAGTCAATGTACCCGGTGTCGGACTGTACGCGGTTTCGCACACGCGGCAAATTCATGTTCTTCGTGAAAATAAAGCAGAAAATTTAACAATTCTTTGTTATTATTTCACGAAACTGAGTTATTCCCTACATAATTTGACACCAGGGGTCTGTCCCCACTGGAGCCTCGCTCTGGCAAGTGCAGACAAAAACAATAACAACACCAATGGAGGCCAGTAGGTCAGCTGATTTTTTTTTAATTTCATGAGAATAATGACTATGCAAACAACAACAATGTGCAAATTAAATTTAAAAATCACTATTCCATCATATATTATGTAAGTATTTACCTATTACTTTACCCAAATAAAAAAGATTTCAACATTTATTGAAGGTATCCCAATCTGCAAATGTTTGATTTTTTTGCTAATTTCTTTTTAACTGAGAACTTAATCAAGTAAGTAGAGTTATGGGGGTCACTACTTGTGATTTAAAAGCTAGGGTTTTATTTTCATGTCAACTGCTTTAGCCTTTTCCAGTCCAACTAATTGTACGCTGGTCGACATATTGTGCTATTGGGTTACTTATGGGGTATTCTGACCCAACACGAAATTATTTCAGAATCAGCCCAGGACGTCAAATCATTTTGACCTTCTATCACTAAAAGGATACCTATTGATCATTTAAATTTGATGCTTAGTTGAAATATTTGCAAATGAATAATGTGTTCGTATATGCATATCCAAATATTTGCAAATGAATAATGTGTTCGTATATGTATATCCAAATATTTTCTGTCTGTACATTCTGTTTAATTCTGAATTTTTCATGCGCCAAACATTATTACCTCTACGCCGTTTGTCTTTTTAAAGACATTTCTTGTTTACAATACACGCTAATACTCCGCCATGTGCCCAAATGATTGATCCTAAAATTTACTTCCGTTTAATGATACGATAAAGGGCTAAGATATTTTTTGTACTGTCGTTGAATAATCTTCTCCAGTTTTGTTTTACATTAATGGATTCCCTGAGGAAAAAGAAAATGCATGTAATTATATAAACTAATTTCTGTCTGCATTTAGGTTGCTCTTACAATTGTACAAATATGTAACAACCCGAAAACAACATATGGAACCAAATGAGGCAGTTTAACGGTATTCAGAATTAACCCCGCTTGATCGATTTCTTTCAGAGTCATTTCCACCCAAGAACGCAGAAAATGTTCTTTATGATTTCAATACTCTGCATTTTATTTATATATTTGTACTGCATATGTTTTGATGGTTGCAAATACGTAAGTAATTTAAAGAAAGGAAGTAAGTTGCTGAACGCGTGCTATTGACACATTCGGAAGTGTTTCGATCAGAAACATGGAAGGCTAAAGAATACAGGAATAGTCTAATGAAATGAACAATATGTTTTAATGTTAATGGAGGCACAAACTGAGTTTACTAACAAATGTTACGGCAAAAATGGCAAGCAAACATATCTAAGAGTTTATATCTGTTTTGACAGGCACCTTGGTATGAACGACGACCTCTCGTAGGCTGGATGGCTTCCTAACATGAAAAACTTCTGCTTTCCTAATGGGTTTCTAATCCCTCATCAATGAGTGACCACTCTGCCTCGGAGTTTTATATAAAAATGAGCATGATACTGAAAGAAAACTGTAGCTATTTTGCATGTAACAAATTCAGAAGTCGGAGGTATTTAATCTCAATTTTTTAAAAAGTATTTTATAACAGCATGTTTGTAGGTTCTGTTTCTAAGTGTGATACTGCCATGCTACTGTGGTGACTTAATAAGCTTACACAATCCTAAAATTCTAGCAAGTTTTAATGCAATGTACCGAGGAAAAGGAAATACACAATGGGGTAAAAAGGCGCGGAGTATTTCTGCACTGTTTCGTTGAATATGACATTTGTCTATATGATTTATATCCTTGACCCTAGTTAGATTGCACTGCGTGGGGTTTTCCTCCAAAGTAACGGTTTCTTCTTAAATAACATAAATGTGAAGTAAAAGAGAAAAGAATCCATTAAGCAATGGGTTCTGACAATGTTTAATTCAGACAAAACATTATCATAATTCAATTAGGTGAGACTACATTATCAAATATTTATTTCTACATGAACTGACTGGTAAAATGAATATGGGTGTTTTGAAGATGATCATGTGACAGAATCACTTCAACGTTATTTCCTACAATGCCGAGTAACAATTATATTTATATGTCACTTAGAAATTTTCAGATTTTAGCATTTAAAGCTTAGCCGATGAAGGTGATAATAATTCGGCCATAAGTAATGAAACAGCAGTAGGTATAGCAAATGTAATGTATTGGGTGGTAAATTACGCACTACGGTATGCTATTTCAGCATTCTCCAGTTTTTACGGATTGAGCTGTGAGCTGTGTTTACGTCCGAAGAATGCCGACTTCCCCATCGAGAAATGATTAAGGTTTCCATTTCCTTTATCATTAAATATTTTTTAAAAAACCTGTAGTTCTACTAAAATATCCCTATTTAACTTTCATTTAAGGTATTTCTAAAAATGTAATTTTCGATTTCATTTTACTGCACTTTGAAATGTCAATATATGATAAGATTTAACGAAACACATTACATGAATAAGAAAAGTAAAACTATTTCAAAATCGATTTAACGAAATTCATTACATGAATAAGAAAAGTAAAACTATTTCAAAATTGATTTAACGAAATTAATTACATGAATAAGAAAAGTAAAACTATATCAAAATCGATTTTCAGAATGGATATAAATCTTTTATTAGATTGGTTTTAATTACCGTATCGAACAATTAGCAGTTTTATTCTTGTAAATATGGTATGAAAAATTGAATGCTGACATGGACGCAAGTGATTCTGGTATGTTGTGTCAACAAAAGTCATGCATGGAATTATTTATTTGTAATAAAAAATAAAGGTAAGTGTAGATTTCCTGGAAACACAGAGTACCAACAAAAAAAAACAACCAGAGAGACATGCATCGGAGAGTAGGCCCGTAACAAAAAGAAACTGTTGTGGAAATATATAGCAAAACATTTTTTAAGACATAACATACGAAATAGAGTACATGAGATAGACCCTGTATTAGCTGCAAATCACATAAAAAATTCAATATTTTTCAAGTTTTGTCAAATCTATTTTGATTCACTCGCTGACTATCGCTTTACAAATATGTTACTGTATACCATCTTTTGTCTGTATCAGTTAGCTATTTTTTTCAATCTTTTCTGCATACAATAAGTTGTAGCAAACTAAGGGTAAATTAATAAGTAATTGGACTGCTATCAAAATTTAATGAAGATGAACTAAAATTACATTTTGGGTGTACCCGACCCGGCTCGTATTTCGTGAGAATTAAATAAGGGACCTTTAGTTGAATGCAAGATGGCAGAACCAAACTTGCACTCACTATTTTGCAGAGCTTAAGGAAAACTGTGACAGGAATTTCAAATGATAATTATATTCGTTCTTAAACGTTTTAAAAAGTTATTAAATTTCACACTTGATACAGCTATGGTTTCTTTTCTGTTTTTTTTTATTATGTCTAAAGTAAAGCTATGTCTTTAAACTTGGTGAATGCGAATATGCTATTTGTTTGCTTGGCTGCACCAGTGATGATTACAAAATTCAAAGCTGAAGGCTAGTCCGCAATCAAATTTCGCGAAATTGTATTGTAGTGATTCATCGCTAGTAGTCAGGATTAATGATTTGCACATTTGTACGATATAAAATCTTTCGTTTTTATATGATTTGCAAGTGTCAAATGGTCAATCACAAGTGTTTGTCAATAATACGATCGACATTTCGTCTTTATGTCTTCTTTATGTGTCAAAATTAATTTCTACTGCAGTGACATTGTTCGACGCACGAACTTCAAACTATCTATTCAAAAGATGATAAGTCCGATTTATGATCTTTTCTGTACGTGTGTTGTACACTAAAGGAGTTGTTCTAGTTTTATTCTAATCTTTCAAACTATAAGTTCAGGCATTTTATTTCTCTTCTTGCACAGAAGCTGTTCATCTTTAGTGCGATTGTCCTACAAACTGTCAAAATATCATTCTACCCGCTTTGCACAATTTCCAAATACTTCTTGACCAGCTCAGCTCATATAATATACTTATCAAAATTGCGCAATGCCTCTTACTACGAAAGCAAAGGTTATTATCGAAGCTGATTCTTACCTACAGACAAAGGCTTGCTTGAAACGGGTTTTGCATAAACAAACTGCTATAAATGCATTGTAAAAAGTAAATTCCTTTTAGTGGGGTCATTGTTATAGTCTAAAATGTGTTCAAGATAATGTTAAAATTCTTCTGCTCTACGCTTTATGTGGTTGTCATCATTATTGTACGAGGTTATATCAAATTCCAGTGTAGGCAAAACATTTGTCTTAAATGTTAAAGAAAATAATTGGACATATCTGTAAATATCTTCTAGAAACAATTATGGTGCTTGTGTTATCATTTTTCACTTTGCAGTCTTCTCTTGTATCAAGCAAAACTAAATTTCCTTCTGAGGATTTCAAATATTTGCTTAAGATCTTAAAATTATTAAAAAAATATTCGCACAAACATTAAGAAAACTATAATTTATTTAAGAGTTATAGTTCCTGTACTGAACACTTTCTCTTAATACAATTTATCATTGTATTAAGTTAAATTAAAGTCCCTTCAGTGTTGTCAAAGTTATTTTCTTATATGTTTAGGGACGGGATGGGTTGAGGGACGGACGAGAGAAATAAATGTTAATTGGTCAAGTTGAGTGGTTGCGGGATAGAATTAATTTATTTGAATGTATTATATGCATTATAGTTACATGTCTCTTTCATATTCTTTGTTCAAACAACGTGCTAGCAAACGGTCCTGAAAAAAACCCATCACATTGTACAAATTGCAATTTGAAGAGCAGAGCAGTCGATGTTATTTTAATAAAAGTGAATGTTTACCTGCAAATATCATAAACCGATAAAAATGATACGATCTGATACGCAACATATAATTTATAATGCAAGGTTTATGTATTACATGATAAAAATTGACTCAGTCTATATATAACTATTTTATCAGTCTTTCAAGGAAGCATTCTGAGGTTTTAAATACTTTCACGCTGATCCTAATGTTTCATTAGATATGCCGCGTGAATAAGAAAATGGGATCAGATAAACCAGTTATAAGAACGTATTATTGTTATTTGTCAAAAATAACACGAGCAACACATTTTATGCTGGAACCTATTGAGTTTTTAAGTAATTGAAAAAAAAAATGATTTTAACCGTACTCTTTCATCCTTGATAAATTCAATTCACCAAAATACATTTCCAGTGATAATGTTATAGTGCAATGTTTTGCGAGCAAGTCTCATTTTAATCAAACATATACTTTCTTTGCGTAGTTATACACTTTGAGTTGAGTGTTACTTTACAGTTTGGTTGATTCCGTATACAAAAATCCGTAAAGACGTGTCTTATATATTAAGCTAATATCAGCAAACACCTTAATACGATTTTTCTTCTAATCAAAATTATTTAGAATCAGCTAATGCATCGGATGAATATGTTGTCTCACTTTTCTTTCTCTTTAGTTAAAATTCAGTCGCATCCTGGTATATTATTAGTCGGGATTTGGCTTTCACAATTGTTTGAAACGTGCTTTGATGGATTTAGAGTGCAAAATTCTGGTAAGAAGTGTAACAGATAATGGACAACAATTGCTTAAAGGTATATGCATTCCATATTGTGACAGGAAAGGCCATACCGGTGTAACAGCCCAGTTTTTCCCCCAGTCAGTTCTTTCCCCGGGGAAAAAACTGACTAGTCAATTCTTTCCCCCGGGGAAAAAAACTGACTAGTCAGTTTCTTCCCCCCCTAGTCAGTTTCCCCCCCCCCCCCCCTTGGAATAAGTTTTCTGATAGGGAAAAACACTGACTAGTTAGTCAGTTCTTTCCCCCTAGTTTTCCCTTCAAGTACTGGATTCTTTCAGTATTGTTATTTGGGATACAATTGTCTATTCATTTTCCATTTAAATTTCAGATGAAACATGTATTGCTTTTTATTTGAATAAACCTGTATGTTTCTTTTTTGTAACTTTAATCAATGTTTTTTTTTTTTGTCAAATCAAATTTTTTAACTTCTGTTTGATTGCCATTACTATTTAATATCTGTCAGGTGCAGGAAGAAATTGACTGGTCAGTTCTTTCCCCCTTGCATATGCTTGACCTATCAGGTGGGGGAAGAAATTGACCAGTCAGTTCTTTCCCCCCTAGCCTGTACTTTATTTTCAGGTGGGGGAAGAAATTGACCAGTCAGTTCTTTCCCCCCTAGCCAGTACTTGACCTGTCAGGTGGGGGAAGAAATTGACCGGTAAGTTCTTTCCCCCCTAGCCAGGACTTGACCTGTCAGATGGGGGAAGAAATTGACCGGTCAGTTCTTTCCCCCATAGCCAGTACTTGACCCCCCCCCCCCCTAGCCAGATCTTGACCTGTCAGGTGGGGGAAGAAATTGACCGGTCAGTTCTTTCCCCCCTAGCCAGTACTTGACCTGTCAGGTGGGGGAAGAAATTGACCTGTCAGTTCTTTCCCCCCTAGCCAGTACTTGACCTGTCAGGTGGGGGAAGAATTTGACCAGTCAGTTCTTTCCCCCCTAGCCAGTACTTGACCTATCAGGTGGGGGAAGAAATTGACTGGTCAGTTCTTTCCCCCCTAGCCTGTACTTTATTTTCAGGTGGGGGAAGAAATTGACCAGTCAGTTCTTCCCCCCCCCCCCCCCCGCCAGCCAGTTCTTGGCCTATCAGGTGGGGGAAGAAATTGACCAGTCAGTTCTTTCCCCGCTAGCCAGTACTTGACCTGTCAGGTGGGGGAAGAAATTGACCGATCAGTTCTTTCCCCCCTAGCCAGTATTTGACCTGTCAGGTGGGGAAGAAACTGACCAGTTAGTTCTTTCCCCCCTAGCATATATTTCACCTATCAGGTGGGGGAAGAAATTGACTAGTCAGTTCTTTCCCCCCTTGCATATACTTGACCTATCAGGTGGGGGAAGAAATTGACTGGTCAGTTCTTTCCCCCTTGCATATACTTGACCTGTCGGGTGGGGAGAAGAAATTGACCAGTCAGTTCTTTCCCCCTTGCATATACTTGACCTATCAAGTGGGGGAAGAAATTGACCGGTCAGTTCTTTCCCCCCTAGCCAGTACTTGACCTGTCGGGTGGGGAGAAGAAATTGACCGGTCAGTTCTTTCCCCCCTTGCATATACTTGACCTGTCGGGTTGGGAGAAGAAATGTGGGGAGAAGAAATTGACTGGTCAGTTCTTTCCCCCTTGCATATACTTGACCTGTCGGGTGGGGAGAAGAAATTGACCAGTCAGTTCTTTCCCCCTTGCATATACTTGACCTATCAAGTGGGGGAAGAAATTGACCGGTCAGTTCTTTCTCCCCTAGCCAGTACTTGACCTGTCGGCTGGGGAGAAGAAATTGACCGGTCAGTTCTTTCCCCCCTTGCATATACTTGACCTGTCGGGTTGGGAGAAGAAATGTGGGGAGAAGAAATTGACTGGTCAGTTCTTTCCCCCCTTGCATATACTTGACCTATCAGGTGGGGGAAGAAATTGACCAGTCAGTTCTTTCCCCCTAGCATATCCTTGACCTGTCAGGTGGGGGAAGAAATTGACTAGTCAGTTCTTTCCCCCCTAGCCAGTACTTGACCTGTCAAGAGGCGAAATGAAATTGACCAGTCAGTTTTTCCCCCCTAGCCAGTACTTGCTCTGTTAGGTGGGGAAGAAATTGACCAGTCAGTTCTTTCCCCCCTAGCCATTACTTGCTCTGTTAGGTGGGGGAAGAAATTGACCGGTCAGTTCTTTCCCCCACCTAACAGAGCAAGTGCTGGCTTTGGAGGGGAAAGAACTGACCAGTCAATTTCTTCTCCCACCTGACAGATCAACCACTGGCTAGGGGGGGAAGAACTGACCAGACATTTTCTTCGCCCACCTAACAGAACAAGTACTGGCTGGAGGGGAAAGAACTGACCAGTAAATTTCTTCCCCCACCTGATAGGTCAAGCATATTATGATAGGGGGAAATAACTGACTGGTCAATTTCTTCTTCCCACCTGAAAGGTGAAGTTCTGGCTAGGGGGGAAAGAACTGACCAGTCAATTTCTTCCCCCACCTGACAGGTCAAGTACTGGCTAGGGGGGAAAGAACTGACTGGTCAATTTCTTCCCCTACCTGACAGGTCAAGCACTGGCTAGGGGGGAAAGAACTGACTGGTCAATTTCTTCTCCCCACCCGACAGGTCAAGATCTGGCTAGGGGGGAAAGAACTGACTGGTCAATTTCTTCTCCCGACCCGACAGGTCAAGTACTGGCTAGGGGGGAAAGAACTGACTGGTCAAATTCATTTCCCCACCCGACAGGTCAAGTACTGGCTAGAGGGGAAAGAACTGACTGGTTAATTTCATCTCCCCCTGACAGGTCAAGTACTTGCTGGGGGGAAAGAACTGACCAGTCAATTTCTTCTCCCACCAAACAGAGCAAGTACTGGCTAGCGGGGAAAAGAACTGACCAGTCAATTTCTTCTCCCCACCTGACAAGTCAAGTACTGGCTAGGGGGGAAAGAACTGACCAGACATTTTCTTCGCCCACCTAACAGAGCAAGTACTGACTAGAGGGGGAAGAATCGGTCAGTTCTTTCTAGCAAGTACTGACTAGAGGGGAAAGAACTGACCAGTAAATTTCTTCCCCCACCTGACAGGTCAAGTATATGATAGGGGGGAAAGAACTGACCGGTCAATTTCTTCCCACTTAACAGAGCAAGTACTGGCTAGGGGGGAAAGTACTGGCCAGTCAATTTCATTTCCCCACCTGACAGGTCAAGTACTGGCTAGGGGGGAAAGAACTGACCAGTCAATTTCTTCCCCCACCTAACAGAGCAAGTACAGGCTAGGGGGAAAGAACTGACTGGTCAATTTACTTCCCCCGCCTTAATGGTCAAGTACTGGCTACGTGGGAAAAGAACTGACCAGCAGTAATTTCCTTAGTAAGTTACCTTAGAAGAAATTGAAACAGGAAAAAGGCAAATAAAAAAATACAACAGAAATTAAAATAAGTTCTTTTAAAAACATTTTTTTTAAATTTACACAAAATATGAGACATATTTCTTATTTCATATGAAATTTAAATGAAAACCGACTATCGGAAATGAAAAACAGGCTAGTTAAGAATAACCAAGAATAGCCAGTTCCAATTCACTAACAGGGGAAATAACTGACTAGCCAGGAAAATTGATGAGGGGGGAAAGAATTGACTAGTTAGTTTTTTCCCCCCCATAAGAATGATCAAGAGTAACCAGTTGCGATTGGGGGGAAAAATTGACTAGGGGGTGGGGGGGGGGGAAAGAACTGACCAGTCAGTTTCTTCCCCGGGGAAAAAACTGACTAGTCAATTCTTTCCCCCGGGGAAGAAACTAACTAGTCAGTTTTTTCCATGGGGAAAGAACTGACTGGGGAAAAAACTGACCGTTACACCGGCGACAGTAACCATCAGAACAAATCAACACCCTTTACAATATTTACAAATTTATTTACATAAGATGATTATTTACAATGAATAGATGATATGAAGAAAAAAACTGATTATAAGAAAAAAAAAAGTTCAGTATCACCAGATACAAAGTTCGTATAGTTCCATTCTAATGTGACGTGGTACAGTTCTTTAATATAATTGCGAACTTTAAGTAGCACAAACAAAACGTATCTCTAAATTCAGTCTCTTTAAACCGTGAATACGTTGATTCCGTGTTAGCTCCCTATGGTGGTAGGTGATTGCATCCCTGAGCTGACTTCAGAGGATAACAAAAATCATCGTCTTTGCGGTTTACGGCACAACCATGGGACGAAAGCTCTGCGCTGGGAATATCACATCCAGGCGAGTGAAGACAAGTGAACCTCGGGCATTGTCTTTCCGGGTTATGACATCACCAGGTAAAATCGTCTGGCGGAAGAAGCTAAAATATATAACATATGGTGAGCACCATAGCAAAACAAATAAGTCAGGGCATAAAACTGCTCCTTTGGGTACACCATACCTCCGTAGGCTCCCATAAATAATACGTGCTACTTATACAAAATATATGTGCTACTAAGTTCATACGTCACGAGATTAAAATACGTCACTAATTACTTCCATTATTACAAAAATTACTTACTTAAAAGACTAAAGTTAAAGTATGAAATGATATGAAAAGTTAATGATGAATATTATAGATACGGAAATGATAAACTGCAGCCATTATTTACAACTACAAATTAAACAAAATTCAATGTAAATCAAACGTTATATGATAGTTGGCATCCATATAATATCTAATGCCATACAACAAAACGGACATTGTATGTGTATGCAATAGACTGTCACACAATTTCATATTACAATAATATATTACATACATGGTACTAGACTTGCCATATAGAGTTATACATAACAATACCGTGCAGTGATGGCGTTCCATAACAACGAAATGTTTGACATAAGTTTTTGAAACAAAGTACTTTATAAATATCACGATACAAGTAGTATAGTAATTGTTTGTTTTGGCACTTTAACCCCACTTAACCTTTTGACCCCTCGGTCCAGACTGACCAATGCCGGCCAATTTAAAAAATAAGAAAAAAGAGGTTTTCAGGTTGCTTTAACTTGACAAAACCTTACCAGTTAACAAAAATGAGAACAAAATCTAAAATATATTAAAAATAATTAACTATAAAATAATTAACTATAAAATGTACCTCCTGTAATATTACTTCCGAATTTCTTATTTATATACTAACTATTATACCGCAGTTAAACAGACGATTCATTATCACATTCCTTTGATCAGCTGTTATTTGCAATAATCAATAAAGCAGCACCGGTACATTAAACCAATATTTGTTTAAAGTTGTTGATATTGATAAACTTGAAAATGACACCGGTGTTGATAAATAGTTTTTGTTGAAACAGTTTATTGAGAATTACGCTGTAATTCATGAAGAAATGTTTAAAAACATTAAACGTATAGATTATATCTTTGTAATTTGATGACGCAAAGCGTTTACAAATGGTATTATAAGTTAAACAGACGATTTATTGCATTCCTTTTAAGATAAACATTTATGTCGGTTTTTTTGAAACATCTGATTGAGAATTACGCTGTAATCCATTTGCACTTAATGACCTTAGTATAGGACGTTTCGCAGACGACATATGTGTCAGTTTTTGTTGAAACAGTTTATTGAGAATTACGCTGTAATTCATGAAGGAATGTTAAAACCATTAAACGTATAGATTATAGCTTTGTAATTTGGTGACACACGGTGTGTTTACAATCAATATTATAAGTTAAACAGATGATTTATTGCATTCCTTTTAAGATAAACATATATCGAGGACTTGTTTATACAACATATTTGATCTTATTTTCAATTAGTAAGTATATTATCAGGGTACACATAGTAATTAAAACTTTAATTTAACTTTTAATTAAGCTTTTAATTAACCCTTTAATCCAAAAGTCTGCTTCTACCAGAGGATATAGGTTCATCCGATATGTAGAATCTAATGTAACTACCTATCAAAAGCATAAATGTTAATTCTGTAGATGCTGAATCGTCATACGGGTGAATATCAAACATTGTTCCTTGTTTTAGATAAATTTTAATTTTTTCTTATACATAGATATTAACTTATCAGTGTCAAAGTCCTCAGCTGCCTCAGCTGTTATATTTACATTATCAAATATATCAAATAAAACATCATCCTGAGGCCTATCATTCCGCCACCTAAATATAAAATGTGATATTGGGCTTTTAGTCGGTTTATACGGTTCACTTAAAGAGCTCACACCCTTTAATAAAATCTTAATATCTATTATATAAGTTCCGGTTTTTCTGACTATAAACACACCACTCAAAAGCACATCTAGTACATCTATTTTATATTCTTGGTTTGTGTTTATAAAATCTTCATAATCTACGAAAATTCCAGGTCTTATTTCAAATATATTTAAATAGTTCAGATCGGCCATATTTTTATATGTTGAATGTATCCAAGCACCACGACGGTCAAAATACTTTTTCATTTGTATGTAATCAAAAGGATGATTATAATAGTATTCAAAGAGAAACACTTCATGTCTCACTTCCTCTACCCTTTTTTCTATTTTCCTGTCTTTCTTATTAAGTTTAAGAATTATTTCAGCTAAATCATCAAGTCGTTTTGTTGTGGCAACTTCAGAAGCAGATAAATTGTCAACAACACCTTTTGTTCTAGCTAATTGTGTTTCTTGTTTTAAGAAAACATGTTTTACTTTTGTAATTTCTTGGGTATTAGTGGTAATTTCTTCGACATTAGCGGTTATTGCTTTAGTATTAGCAGTAATTACTTGGGTATTAGCAGTGATTGATTCTCCTTGTTTAGCTGATATTTCAACTACAGAGTCCAAATCATTTATTATTTTTTTAATTTGATCATTAATTATCTTAATTGCTTCTTCTTGTTTAACTGATTTTTCAGCTACAGAGTCCAGATCATTTATTATTTTTTTAATTTTATTATTAAATTCATTAATATCTTCTTGTAATTTTTTTGTAATATTACTTAATTCTGCATATTTTAAATTGTGACGGTTGTCAACAATACTAATCCAATTTCGAATTTGTTTTTTAAAGTCATCTATTTTAGAATTAATTTCTTTTTTAAGGTTATTTAATGCTGTATCATGGTCATCACCTCTTTGTGAAGCTGCCTTTTCCAATTCAGATTTATATTCTACAAATTTATTTGAAAATGTATCGAGTAAATCTTGATTCCCTTTTGCCATTTCAGTATTTAGTTTATTTATTTCTGTTTTGATTTCTAACTGATACATATTTTGTAACTTTTTCTCAGCTTCAATAATCTTATCTTTTAGCTCTTCATGTTTAATCATACTATCTTTTAATTCTTGAACTTGAGTGTATAAAATGTTTAAATTGACTCGAAATACTTCTTTTATATTGTCATCTGTCAAATCAGATTTCTCTTCAAGTTCTTTAATAGAATCAGTCATAGCTTTCATTTCTTCTTCAATTTTACCTTGTAATTGATTAATTAATAATGAATTCTTTTTAAAATCTTTTGTTAATTCTTCAATATTCTTTACTTCTACTTCTAGTGTTTGTTTTATAGATTTGATATCTTCAAGATTATAGTCATCTATTACACTTTGAACTTTTTTAAACATAAATCGTCTTGAAACTGCATCGTTGGGTTTATCTGGATTTCCTAGGTTGATTATTTCATTACCTCCCATATCTAATGCTCTATTCATTGTGTTATCAAGTTCCTTATTTCTATGAAGATACGATTCCGTTTCCTTTTTAAGCTTTTTGAATTGTTTTTTAGTAGCATAATCACTTAAATCAATATCAAATTTAACTTTACTTATACTGTCAGGTTGATTAATTTGTTTTACATCATTAAAAACTCCCATTATATAATTATTATATATTACCAGTAAAGTTTTTTCTTAAAAACTTCCTTGGTTTGTCAATATATAAGAAATCATGTTTTTGATTTGTTACATTAGCAAAAGTATCACGATCTATATTTTGTTCATTACAAATCCTATTATTTTCCATTTTATCTGGATATTTAAATAAAATATAATGTGAACAGTTAATTCGAATATCTTTTGGTGTTTTATAGTAAGACTGACTTAAATAAATAACACAACAGTTTTGTGACGTCCTTGAATAAAGTATTTTGTTATTTCATTTTGAACTTTTTATCTTCACATACAAAATCATCAAATATTACTACTTTTTGTTTTTCTGATTCAAGATTTTCACAAGGTTCAATTTGGTTGGGATCAGCTGAATATTCAAGTATTTCATTTGGATCTACTTTAATTTTTTTGCAATTTGGTTTAAATTGTTAATTAAATCCTGATATTTAGATTGTTCTAAGTTTTTAGCATACAAGTATAATTTATCATAATATATAAGAGGTTTTCGAAGTATATGCATTAATGTATTTGTTTTTCCAGATCCAGAAGATCCACATATTAACATTCTAAAACATGAATCTGGCATAAAAGGATAAAATTGTTTAAAGTTATTGGATTTATCATTTTTTGTATCATAATTTGGAATTTCCATTTATATAATATTACATTATTTTACATTATTTTACAATAATTTGGAATTTCCATTTATATAATATTACATTATTTTACATTATTTTACAATATCTTACATTATCTTACATTATTTTACATTATCTTACATTATTATATATAAATGCAATCGAAACTTAATGAAATAAGAATAAGAAAAAAATTAGTCGGGCAAAAGATGAGAGATCTTAGAGAAGAAATAATGAGAGGAAAAATAAGAAAAGCTACAAATCGGGATATGTATACTGAAATTTACAAGCCAATTACTGAAAAAATAGAAAGTCAAAAAGAACAATTATCAAGTCAGTTAAAAGCATTACCTGGAATAAAACAACAATTAGCGTTACTAGGTGATGAAATGAAAGACATACAAACATACCAGGGTGTACCACAACTATTCCAAGAACCGTCAATTACATGGTCTCCTGAAGATGTGGCGAGGGAATATAAAAAATACAGGGAAATAAACAAAGAACCTACTGAAAAAGAAATTAAAAAAGTACTGAAAGATTATGAAAGAGAACAAGCTTTAAAATCGGCTTCACCAATAGATTGGGGAGATGAATCTGTTGGACGGGTTTCTCAAGATGAACTTAAAAGATTAGAAGATTATGGAAGAAAAAAGATGGGAATAACTGAAACAACTGATGATACAACTAAAGATACAATTGAAGAATCAGAAGAATTGGGAGCAAGACCAAAAGAATTTACAGTTAATTTTAATAAATATATTGATTTAGGTCTTTTAGATGAAAAACAATATAACACACCACAAGAAGTGTTTGATTTTTTTCACACTGAATCTGAAAATCCTGATGAAAAAATGACTAGAAAAGAAGTAGAGGATATCATAGAAAATGTATCAGAGGATATAAAAAAAATTGGGTTATGAATCTGGTGCAATAACTAGAAAGAAAAACAAAACAAATTTAGATCTGAAGCGAAAGGAAGCAATTATAGCTAAGTCGGATAATTTAGGAAAATACAGAGACGTAATCAACTATATTCTAGAAACAAAAAAATATACAGGAAAAGGAATAAAACATCATAACCCATATAAAGTTTTACCAAATGGACAATACGGTAATTTAATTATTAACTTAAATAAACTTTATGGTCAAAATAAGTTAATTGCTAAGGATAGAATAACTGGAAAAGAAGTCATTAACACTAAAGTAGATGATGATTTAATTGATTTAATTAATAAAAGATATAACAATAAGAAAAAGCATTCAAATCATTCAATAAAAATATTTAAAGAATTAACAGAAAAGTCAGGATTACCTATCAATAAAAGATCTATGAAATTTAAAAAAGTAATTAGGGGACAAGGTTATGACGTTTGTCCATGTAATCCAAAAGAATTGGTTAATGACTTGGAGTTAATTTGTGGTTCAATTGATGCTGGAAATAATAATGAAGAACTAAAAAATGAAGGTATTAGAATAATTGATGAACTATTAAAAATGAATTCTCTTTTACCAGAACAACATGAAAAGTTATATAAAAATTATTTTTCTTGAATTTAAATTTTAGTTAAAAAGATATGTTTAATTATATATAAATGGAACAAAAAATAGTATTAAGTTCTGAAACAGTTAAAGATAATAAAAATACTCCGAGTGATTTTACAATCAGATTTAGTCGTTCTTTAATTTTAGATAAAAATAAAACTTATGTTGTTGGTTTGGATAGTATTAACACTATGACCTACTCTTGGCATAATATTAGTGATGAATATGACAATAAAAGAATTCGTTATCATAATGGTAAGGATTGGAAAGATATTATATTTACAAATGGTTCTTACAGTTACACAGATATTAATAATTATATTAGGGAAACATTAATAAGTAATGGTGATTATGAATTTGATAAATCAGAAATTGCTCCAATAAGTTTGGAATTTGATTTAAGTAGTTTTAAGATTTTGATTTCAATTACAGATAATTTTAAGTTGGATTTGGAAATATCAAATTTTCATACATTGCTTGGATTTGAGAAAAAAAAATTAGACAAAACTGAATGGGGAACTAAAACACCAAATATAACTAACTCTGTGGATACAATTTACATTCATTGTGATCTTATTGATAATTCACTTGTTGATGGTAATTTCAGTGATATTATCTATGCTTTAAGTACTGCAGATTTAACAAGAGCTTATCCATTTACAAAAGAACCACAAAGAGTTGGATATTCTGAAATTAATAAATATATTATAAATTCAATTAGAATATATATTACAGATGTATTTGGTAGAATAATTAATTTTAATGAGGTTGAAACAAGTTTTACACTAATTTTAAAAGAAATTAATTAAAACTAAAGTTTTAAAACTTTAATTATGAAATTAAAAATTTTAGTTTTATATAATGTACAAGAAAGTTTATGACAAAAATAAAGGAATATTTATTTATGTTGATGCTCACACAGGAGAAGAAATCATACACGGAACAGGTATCTTTGACACTTTAACGAAATTGCTTTCAAGTTCAGCCGCATCTTCAATTAGCACAGCTGGAAAAAAAGCTTTGGAAACAGCAGGAAAAGCAGCACTTGAAAGTGGAACAAAAAAGGTTGGAACAGAAGTTGGAAATTTAGCTGCAGCAAAGCTTGTTGAAAAACTTAAAAAGAAACCTGCTCCGGCAGTTGGTAATTTAATTGCCAAGGAATTACAAGAAAAGAATAATAATAAAAATAATAATGAGGAGGATATTCATATGAGAATAAATAGAATATTGTCAGGATCTGGGACTTTAGCTCGTGCTGGAACTTCAGCTCAACAAAAACGTATTAACAGATTAATTTATAAAAAATAAAGTTTTAACTTTAATAAAAAATAAAATAATATATAATATATACATGTTTAGAACAAAAGAATATTGTGAAAGATATGAATTAACTCCTATTCAATTAGATACAGCTTTAATATCTGTCCTGGGAAATAATGTTAAACAACAAAAAAACGGATATCACTTTACAATTAATGATAGAAGTTCATATTTTGATTGGTTTAATGCTTATTTTGAAGTAAGTTTTAAAGTAAATAAACTTGCTAATGGTAATAATTATGGTGCTGGTGGAGATGATAATCAAATTGCTTTAATTAATAATGCAGCTTCATTAATTGATCAGTTAGTGGTTAAACAAAATGGAAAAATTGTTTATGATTGTAATAATTTATACAAAGTAATAAATGTAAAGAGTTTGGTTGAACTATCTGAGGATTATGCAAAATCAACTGGAACAAATGAGTTTATTTATTTAGATACTACTGCTGTTGCTGAAAGTAGGAATGACCAAGCTGGATATAATAGTGGTTTCGCTATTAGAAAGGCATTAATCCAAGATAATAAAGAGGTAAACACTAAAATTCCATTAAATAATTATTCATTTTTTCAGGGTTTAGAAACTAATATTTTACCTCCAAGTCAAATTCAAATAACACTGCAGCTGACAGATGATGATGAATTAATTTTTAGAGCTAATGCTGTTGATGCTGGTAGAGTAATTGTAACAAAATTAATTCTATGGGTTCCACGTTTGATTTTTAATGAATTTGGGTTTGATCTAATTACTACTGAAAGATTTAAAAAAGCAAGATGGTCATACCTTAGGGAAATGGTGACGCAATCAACTGATACACAACAAAATAATATAACCTTTAGAATAACGGCTGGTGTAATAAAACCACAACATGTATTTGTTTATTTACAACGACCTGATAAAAGTAATTCACAAGAACATAATCCACATTTATTAGATACATTTAAAATTAATGCAGCAAATGAAAATTGCATTTTGAGCTCTTGTCGTCTTGAAGTTGGTAATGGTGTTTTTTATCCAGAAACAGAATACACAAGTATATCAAGAATATATGATGATGTAATTAATTATTATTATAAACAAAATAACAAAACTACTGGAAGTCTCTTAAATAGATCAAATTTTTATGAATATTTTGGATTTATTCATTTTAACTTGGAATATAAAAAGGAAGTAACTACAGATGACCCTAAGCATATTACATTAACAGCTAAATTAAATATTCCACCAGCAGCCAATATTCGTGTTTACGCAATTGTATTATATGAGGAAACAGTTGAAATAAATACTATTGGAAATGAACTTGTTATTGTTTAAATAAAATAAATATAAATTAAAATAAATATAAAGTATATAATGTCATCAAATTATATTGAATATAAAATTAACCTTACAGATGGACAAAAGAAAAATTTAGCACAAGCTTATAATAATAGAATTCCGCATACTTTTAGATTAAAACATGAACAATTACATGGAAACTTCCCTTTACTTTTAACAAAAACACAAATTAATCAAATTAAAAAAGCTGTTGCAAATAAGAAGGGATTAGAAATTACAATTTCAAAGAAACAAATGTCCAGTCAAGGTCAAAATGGTGGATTTTTAGGAGCTTTGGCTGGTTTGTTAGGAAAAACAATTCTTCCAATGGCAGCAAAAATAGCTCCAAAAATATTAGCCCCTCTAGGCATTGGTGCTTTGTCTGGGCTAGCCAGTACTGGTGTTAGTAAAATACTTGGAAATGGTATGATCGGACCCAATGGGTCCTCTCTTCTCCCAGGGGGAAGAATTTCAGTAGCTAATGATAAGAGAAATATGATATCACCATATCTTACACCTAATCAAAGAAAACAATTAGTAGGATCTGGAGTGATTAAATTAACACAAAAACAAAAACAAGACGGTGGGTTTTTAGGTATGTTGGCTGCTAGTCTAGGAATACCTTTGATTACATCTTTGTTAAGTGGGAAAGGTCTACAGATTGATTCACAACGGAGACCTTACAGACGAATTCCTATAGTAAAAAAAAATAAAATTTATAAACAAACCTATTTCTAACTTTGAAATTGAACAATGGGTAAACCAATTAAAAATGATAAAGATGTTTTATTTATAACATAACTGGAAAGATTGTGTTTATTAGAACGAATAACTTTAAAGGTGTGATTACTTTGGGTTGAATTAAACAAAGTATCTTTATAATTTTTATGAACTATTGTTTTCTTAACAACAAGTTTTTTAATTCCTTTACATTTTTTAACATTAACTTCGTTTTCTAATAAATATGAATACATTTTACTTCTTAATCCAACAAATTCAACAATTACTACACCGGCAGCTTCATCTTTAAATTTTCCAATTACTTTTTTATTATTATCAAAATAAAATTTTGAGTTGTTATCGTAATCACTGTTATCAAATAAATCTTTGTCCTTATAAAAGTCTTTATACGCATCTTTGGTTTTTATTTCATAACATAATGAATCAGTGTCAGTAAACAATAATTTACAATTACTCTCGTACTTTTCCTTAATGTAATTATAATGAAAATCATACATTAAATATTTTGATAAATCTAGAATGCACATTCCAACATAACAAGGTCTGTTTAATAACAAACTTTCTTTTATTCTATGAATACCAAAAAAGGTTAGAGTTAAACATCGTTGAACTAACAAATGAAGGTTTGGCTATGTATTTTAATAAAATATTTTCATCAGGAGTTAATTTAATATTAACCCTCTTACGTAAATTCTCCATCGTCTTACCGAATACAGAGTTGTTCATTAACTTAAAAGTCCTTTTCAAATGAATTTTTTGCTTTAGATCTTTTTTGAGTATTAAAATCAATATACTTTTTTAACCAAGGACTTTCGTCAAAAGTTAATATTTTATGTATTTTTGTTACTTTTAACCCTAATTGTGTATATAGTTCAAGATTTTTATAATGAACTACATAATTATGTTTTTTCATTAAAGTTGGAACCAACTTCTTTACATTACTTTTTCCTATTTCAAATCTGTTTTTATATTTTTACTATAATCAGAAAGCCATTGATCTGGTATTTTAATTTTTTCAGGAGCTAAAGGATAATCATTGTGGGTTTTATGTAATTCTTTTGGATATTCAAGATCACATTCAACAATAAAGTTAGTTTTACCTTTTGCAATTAATTTCTTAAATTGTTTTTCGGATATAAATTTAAAGTTTCCAGAGGGTAAAGGTTGACACATAGCCCAACCGTAAAGGTTATTGGCGTCGAGGTACATAAGGTATTTGCTTTCTTCTTTTGAATTATAATCTTTCATATATTTATTGTTTGCTTTACTGTATCTGTTTGAAATATAACTTATTCCTCCTCTCAGTCCCTTTTCAATAAAAAGATACATATCAATATCAGTTATTAAATCTAACTTAATTCCAGTCATTTTTAACATTGCATCCCAAGCTAACCCAGGACTACTAAAATAATGACAAGGATCTAATTTGTAGTACTCTAAACATAGTTTTCTAAAATTTTCAAATACATCAGCTAAAAGTAATACGTCAGTTTTTAAATATAGATCATGATATTCTCCCATTGTTTTAATTTTAAATTTTTTTCCAGATATTTTTAGCATGTTCATATTCGTTGTCAGAAATATTAGTTTCATTTAAAATTGAATAAAACTCTTCTTTTGAAGGTAATTCTGTTTCTTTGAATTTTTTAAATGAATCCATGTAATCATACGGATAAACACCTTTTGTTTTTAATAATTCAACATTTTCACAATCAAATTCTTGAGATAAATATTTAAATTCTGGAATATTTTTTACTAGGTTATCCAATGATTGAGACATAAATTGAAATGAATCAATAAAGACCAAGTCAGAAATCATAAATGCCATATATCTTTCCATATTGTTAGGAATAATATTAATTTCTTTTTTAAATTTCCCTATTTGTTGCATAATAAAATGACCGTCATAACCTCTTAAATTATGAAAAATAACAGGAATTTTGTGTGTTAGTTTAAAATTAATATTACATTCTGAGTGAGCACTTCCTCTGAATTTTCCTGTTATATGACAATGATCTCTTACTTTGATTGAATCTTCTATATATTCTTTTTCACAGATATGACAAAACTTTTGTTTTTTAAATTCACTTTCATCTTTTTTAGACATTCTTAGTTCTTTGTTAAAATGTTCTTTAAATATTTCTTTACAATATTCCTCTTCCTCAAGCATTTTTTCAATAAACTTATAAACTGCATTAGGACCTCTATAAATCTGGGTTGGTTTAGTATATTTATCGTCATAACAACAAACAACTTTATAGCCGTAACCACAATCTATATGATTTTGATATTGTTCAGTAAATGAAGATTCAGTTGATGGTATAAAGCAGTTTAAAACTTTTTTAGTTATTGATTCAAAATCAGCATAAATTACAAAAGGTACTGCTAAACCTTTATGATAATTTTTAAATTGTACTTTACTTCCCTCTTTTGGCATTTTTACACCTTGGGTACCATTAATAGCTAAACAATTTGGAATATGTTCATTTAATATTCTTTCTTGAGTAAAATGTTGTAAGCAACTTTTACAAAAATGTTTCTTGTTTGTATTTTTTGTTTTGTTATTCATTAATCTATTAAAGTCTTTTATCCAAACATAATGTTGGACTACAGTTCTTGAGGGTTTACAGTCATCATCAGTTATTTTATCATTTATTTTATCAGTTATTTTATCATTAGTAATTAGCAACATGTCACAGTGTTCTTCGTATTGATATTTTGATATGTACAATGGATAAATACTATTTTCTTCATAACCAAATATATTAAATGATATTTCATTTAAAACTTCTATTTTAGGTATTTGATTTAATGTAACAGGAAATTTAATTCCAGTATAATCAAGATCGTTTATATGTTTTTTATATTTTGAAATTTTTTGAGGATTTTTTTCAACAGGAAATTTGTAAGCTAAATGGCACCATCTAAAACATTCGTTATCATCATTCTTTATATTTATTAATCCTTTCATTGGATGTTGTAATGGTTTTGGTAATTCTAAATAACTCGAAGCAGCCAATGGACTATACTTATATCAATTTATATAATGAGAATCAACTGACTCTATTCTCCAGCCACTTCCTTCAGAAATCCAATTACCAATTCTATTTATTATTTCATCAAAAGCTTGATGTAAAGTTCTTTTTATTTCGTTTGTGTTAATAATTTCTAAAGCCTTTGATTGAAAATAAGCTGATTTATATATTGTATCAGTTTTATCCATTTTTGCAAAAGTTATTTTTAAAACAACGTTTAATTTTATACCTTTTAAAGTTTTAAGTTCAGATTTAAGTATTTCATAAGAGTCGTTTATAGTTAAATATAATTGATTTTTTGGATCTTGTCTATATGTAATTTTAATTTCAAATTTCTTATAATATTGTTTTGTAGATCTCTCGATTTCCATCTATATATTATATTTAGAAAAAAAATCACTAAGGAAAAAAGGATTAAAAAAATAATAAAATAAATAAAGTTTTAAATTATCTTTAAGATGAATTAAAATATTTAAATTTATATCTTTTTCCGCTGGTTTTTGATATTCCACTTTTAACTTGGTTTTTTCCTTTGCAGCACATTGTTATTAACCCTGAATTAATATTAAGGTCTTTGGATGCTGCATAAGTGCTTTTATATGTTTTTTCTTCATTAGTGTCACAATCGGTTGCAATAACTTTTTTAGGATTGTTTCGAATATTATTTGGTCTGGGACAATCACATAATCTTTCAGCATTTTCTTCTTCAGTTAACAGGCAACCGCAGTTCCATTCAAATAAATTATTTTTTAAAAGATAAGGATCTATAACATTTTGTAATTTATCAATGACATGATTTTTATATTCATCGCTAACTATTTGATTAAGTTTTGATTTAATAACATTTCTTCTTTAAGAACTTTTTTATATGAATTTTTGTCTGGATTCATTATTTCTCCTAAAGTGCTAGATAATTTTGGTATAATCATTCTATCTACCTTTCTATTAACCATCTATATAATATACTTATAGAAAAAAAATCTCTAAAAACGCATGTAAAATTTAATACAGCTCTTCTTCTTTTTTACTTTTATATCCGTTAAGTTTAAATTCCTTCATGTGCATTTCAAGAGGTGTTGAATAATTTTTTTTCTTTCTGCATTTCTAATAGTATTGTAAAAATATCCTGAATAACTTTATTTGGATCTTCTTTATTTACTTTTCCGATCCGTGCTTTTGTTTTAAGTTGTTTTATTTTGTGGTGATGTGATTTTAAAAAAAATTTCTTGTCGTCAAGTTTTAGTCTGTTAGTAAATATGGTAATTACTGATGGAACAGCACCAGCAACTGCTACAAATATAGGAATAGTTGGAACAAGTGCTAATGCAGCTGAGCAACCAAAAACACCTGCTGTAATATATAACCCAGTACTTACTCTCCCACAAAATTTATAACTTTTTCTGTAAGCAGCAGCTAGTTTAGTTAAGTGAATAATTAATTGATCTATTGTTTCTATTCCATTATTATTAGAAATTAGATTTTTATTGCTCATTTATATAATTAAACTTTTTATTTCTAAATTAAATTTGTTCAAGATCGCTAAACGGAACCAACTATTAAATTTTTCGCTATAAACCCTTCATTTTACTAAAGCTTGTTTTTTCTTATAGTCTCGTCTAATAATTTTTTCTATTCTAAAAACTTCTTGTGTAGTTGGTAAAAGTTCTTGTTCATAAAATGAACCTTGAATTATTTCATTATTTAAATCTTTAATAGAGTATGTTCTGGGATTTGTATTATTAATTTTATAAATTATAAATATTTCCTCTGTCCAGTTTGGTGTATATCCTTTTTCAAAATGTCTTTTAAGTTTACTTAAGCGAACTCGATCACCAATTTTAAATTTTGCTTTACTCTTTGGTATCTTTAAATCACCATATAAATTAAAGTAAACAGTACCTTTATTTAAGTTTTTACTAGCTTCGGTTGGTCTCATTTTTATACTAGAATGTTTTGTTTTGTTATATTTATCAACAATATCCTGCAAATTATTTAAATAAGTATAAGTATTATTTGCTGTAAAATATTTCCACATTATTCTTTTTAAACTTCTATTAAATCTTTCTATTACTACAGCCTTTCCTTCATTAAATGTATGGTACATATTAATCTTATTTTTATTCAAAAATGATTCAAACTTTTTATTATAAAATTCTTTTCCTTCATCTACCCATAAATTTTGTGGAATCCTTGCAGTCTTCGGGGACTTTTGTCCCTGAATTCTATCTTCAGAAATTATTTTTTCAAATGCTTCAGTAACAGATTCTCCAGTTTTATTCTTTAATGGAATAACCCAAGCATATTTACTAAATATATCAATAACGGTTAACAAGTACTTTACTCCTTTATTATATTTTGAAAAAGCTTGCATGTCAACTAAATCAGCTGACCAAGTATCATCAATATCATTAACTATCACTCTTCGTTTCCTAAATTTTCTTTTAATTGGTTTGTGTAATTCTTCTGCTAATTCATCGCTCCAATTTATTTTGGGGGTAGTAAAAGTTTGCTCTACCCCCTTTTCCCGTTTTTTGACTTTTGTCCCAGCCCAAGTTTGTATTTTGTTTTAATTATAGGTTTCACAACTAAATGTTTTGCAATCTTTTCTCCAAATGTTTTTGATTTAGTTTTATTTAAATTGGAAAGCATTTTTTTGTCACATTCACTTTTACTTAGTCTTGAGTCATAGCAAAAATCATGGTCCATACATACTGCATCCAGTTCGTTGACAGGAGGTCCGTTATCTAAAGGATTTCCTGGTCCACAATAGTTATATCCTGGAAGTGTTAAACCTTTCTTAGGTAATAAAGGTAACATTGCTTTGTGAATATCTAAATTACCCCCTGTACTTTTAACAAACTTTGATTTCATCTTTCCACAAGATGAACAGGTAGCTTTTATCATTTTTCTCCCATTTTTTGTTATAACATAATGGGGGTTTATATTATCCGTAAATCTTCTTTCTTTCAAACAATATATTTTATTTTGTAAACTCATCTATATCATATGTATTTAAAACTTTTAAATGGGTTTAAAACCTGTGGATTTTAAATTGGCCGGCATTGGTCAGTCTGGACCGAGGGGTCAAAAGGTTAAGTGGGGTTAAAGTGCCAAAACAAACAATTACTATACTACTGATACAAATTTCAGTATAAATCTAACATCTTATATAAACGAAACATTTTAGATTCCTCTTTCGAAATAATTTACAAAAGTCTGAAAAATTTAATAAATCATCCTGACATACCGAAACTAGCCAAAATCATATGCCGAAAAGTAAATGTTACAGAATTGTGTAGAATGCACAAAAATTTACCAAATAAAAATCGTAATGCAAAAATCATACAAAAAATCTAACAAATAAATTTCTTACCTCGATCGAGCATAAATTTCTAGCAAGAAAATAATTCAGACATAGATTCGTCTATAATGTCGGAAGGTGGTGTGCGCAAGGAATATCTAGTCCAGTCTATTTAAAGGGTAATGTCCCGCCAAATACTAAATTTCATGGGATTCACGGCCTATGCGTGAACTCTTACTATTTCTATTTCCACGGTATTCACGATATAGCCGGGAAATCTGACTACTTTGGCGCGGATTGAAATTGACAATTTGAGGCCCATTATAGTGGTTTTGGGGATAAAAACATAAATTACTGAAGTTTATAAAATATCAACTTTCTTATTACTGAACCGAATTTAATAAAATTTACATGGAAATTTAAGTTATGAAATACAGAAAAACATGAGAGGTAATTTATGCGTGAAATCTGACATTTACCTCAATAACTCAAAAATTTACAAAAAGATGATGCAATACCTGCATTTACACTACAGATAAAATAAGGCCCGTATGTCAATTTGTGACACATATGTCGCTTTAAATTGGCAGTTTGTCTCATCTACCTTTAATTATATCATTAAAAAATGTACTGATATTTATCACAACAGCATTATTTTGATATAAATATTTTAACATATTTGCTTTAAAGGATCGAATACAGATTTTGATAGAAGACGAAAACATATTAATGACAATTTCATTTTGAGGGAAATTGAAGTACAAGTACATGGACCGTACCCAAGTGTTATACAGATCTCAGATGTACCGTCACATATCCTTACAAGACACATGTTTGATATCACGGGAGGTTAGAAAAAGTTATATTTTTGGTATAATGATAATGGAAGATCTTGTTTCATGTGTGTTAGATCAAATGCTCGACAGGACTTCGCATTTTATGATTTTATTCAACTTGTTAATTCAATTTAATATGACATAGCACTCGCGTAAAATCCAAGTTATATGCTTTGTTTCATAAATATCATTATAACATATTAAAATGAGTACTACCTCTTGCCAGGTTGTCGAATGAACGGCTAGATTAAGAATATATACGAAATCACTGAAGCATGGTTTTCTGCTTTATTCAATATTTGGGATTTTCTGAGATTGTGAAAGATTAATATTAAACACATGGTTACAATTTATGTCCTACTTCATATAAGAGTGGGTACATTTTTATGCTTATTTTCGGTCGGAATGTCTTTCACTCACTGTTGTTAAACTTATAGGATGATTGACTGTGGTTAGTAAAAGACTTTTATTGTATTAGGTAGTAGATCAAAGGTCAGGGCCACAATGACCTTGAGACTGAAAACAATATCCACTCAGTTACTAAAGAACACATCGGCCTACAGTCAGCATGATTGCCAGTAGTCAACAGATGATCCCTGTTGTTTTGGGGTCAAAAGGTTAAAGATTAAGATCGCAGTAACCTTGAGATTTAAAACGGTTTCCGCTCAATATGTAAAAACGAACTGGTCTGCAGTCATAAAATTTTATAGCGTGATTGCATATGGTCAGTAGGTAGATGTTTTTGTTTAATCGTTTTTGGGGTTAGTGGGTCAAAGGTCAATGTCACAGTGACGCTCAGAAAACGAGTTCTGCTAAATAAGTAAGGAACATTTTAACATACAGTCATGAAACTTAATAGGATAAGTGCCTCTGGTAAGAAGATGGCTCCTAGTGTTTTAGAGCCAAGTAGGCCGCATATCAAAGTCATATTTTGAATTAAGATCACACGCTCTTTAATTTTAAATGGAATTATTGCCTGTGCACAACAAATTATCTCTTATGTTTTGAGGATTAGTAGTAGAATGTGAAGTTCAAAGTAATCTTGACAATGAAACCGGTTATCTATCAATATTTGAAGCACTTTTGTCAGGAGATGACGACTATTACTTTGGGGTCAGTACCACCAGTGTTAAGGGCCGAGTAATATTTAAAACGACTGACATGTTCATCTGAATCTTTGTTACAGGATATTAGTGGTCTACAATAACACGTTTCAGTCATTTGTTTTAAAGTAGAGTGATGACTGACATACAAGTCAATTGTGGACGAACGGACGGACGATAGACAAAAGACCATACTAAAATCTGCATGAGCGATTTGTTCAGGTGAGATAAATCCATTTCCTCTCATGTGCATTAAATTTTCTATGATATGTTTTCAGTGCCTGCTAATCAACGTGGAAGCAATGGGTGTCACTGGGGACAGCAGTTGTGTCAGTATGCCGGAAGCAGTTGCACAAGCCATAGCTACAAGAATAGAACTGATAGAATAATACTTTTATTACGAATGATGATGGATATGATAAACTTAATCCTTACGGATTTTGTATTCTTGGTGCTGTGGATGGTTACAGGTGGAAAATAATTTGGTAAGAAGTTTCGCAGAGTAATGACGACCCTTCCCTTGTTATGTATTATTTCGGAGAATTGTCCTTAGAATCTTCCGCTGTGACAAGGGAATCGAAAATTCAATCTCAGCAGTTCTGCAGCCCTTCTTCAGACGCAATAATACCGATAGTATGTCTGGTATCAGAAGTTTTATTTATGGAAGAATTGTTTCTAATCAAAGAATAGAGGTTTGGTGGGGAAGTTTAAGACGTCAAGAAATACAATGGTGGATTTGCATATTTAAAGATCTAAAGGACAGTAACGAATATGATGAACTAAATCCTTTACATGTGGAAATGTTTAAAGTTTTGTTTCACAGAGCTCAACCGAATAGCTGTTAACTGGAATCTACACCGGGTTAAAGTACTTTGTTCCCGAAGTAGTTGATGGTCCTGATTTTGGCAAGAAAGTTGGTTAAGAAGATGTCAATAGGAAGATATGAAGTCGAGACTTTGAATGTCTAGTAAGACTGCTCAAACCTAGTGTTCAAATTTCCATACATGTACAAGATACTATACAGAGAGCTATTAACACTTGTTGAGGAAAATTTTGATTAAATCACATAAACATAATGAAAATATCTCTCATTTCATCATGTTATTTTCCATTGCATGACAATTATGACTGTGACGCACAATTTTCACATTTCGTCACTCTGGTATTAAGATGTTGCAAGAGAATTTTCAATCACCGAAAAGAGCTCTTGGTAGTGTTAAATTAGCCTGGCTCCCTGGCTGCAAACCTTTATAAGTAAATTTTAAGCGTTAAATGCAAACAAACTGTAGTAGTGAATATGTATATAATGGTCTACTCAATTTGCGATAATGGTATCTGTATTAGTATTTGAGCTTGAAAACTCCAAGGTCAAAGAGACATAAAGGTTTGGAGTAGCTATTAATACTGGTGAAGTTATAAATACACAGGAAGAAAACTAGAAAACTTCAGTGCTTAGTGCGGCGCGAACTGCGACTTCTTACTAATGTCTTTTTATCAGCTCTTGCATATACGTAATTTTGCATTAGGTATTTCATCTTACATCTTTTGTCTAAGGACTTATGTACTTTCTATTGTAGCTATCGTCTTTTGTAAACATAAGTTAGTGCAAGGAACATCAACTGCGCAGTTAAAAAACGATGCACAAGATCTGTTGCCAGAGCCCTATCAGTACAACTGCGCATTTGATGTTTGCACAAACTTTAGCTATCTTTGTTCTACCCTTGAAGTCTCCCTTTAATGGCAGAGTGAAGGAATCGTAACTACCGAATAGCCCTGCATGTATCCTGGCGAATATCAATCCGTAAAAGGCGACAAAACGGGCTTTAAGAATTGTAATCATTCAAACACCAGATTCCAGCAGGAGGGCAGTTTTGATCCCGATCATCTGCGACCAAAATCCTCCTCCTGTAAAACAAGATGTCAGTTACTTTTACAATGGTACTGATGGGCTAGTCTGCCCATGAAAGGTGTATAAACTGACCGCCGTGTATGACGTGAAAGCGACGTAAAACCAACATCAATTACATTGGCTGGGAAAACAGTGCAGTTTGAATAGAAACGTCGGCGGAGAAAAGAAATTTACCACTAGTCTGACAAATAAATACATTTTTTTTTCAATGTTAGGAATATAAAATCACTTTTGACCTTGGTCAAAATGAACCAAACCTGCTAAAACCTTTTTTGTTTTGAGTGTCTATTATTAAACTAAACCAAATATTTAGACGCTTGAGGCAATAATCTTTAACCTATTTTCCTGAAATAGCTGCTACACATCATTATTCATTCTTATTTAGACTTTAAGCTGGCAGCTCATTAAGTTTTGAAAAATGCTTCGCGCAATTGTTTTGCTTCTATAGAGAATAACCAACTCATAAATGATGTTCCCATTCAGAGGTTGTCAAACTGTTTCCAAATACATGTCATGATCATTTGCAAACAACCATTTTCCATACCCGTACAAAAGTTTGAAGTCTTGAACTAGAACAAAAAATAAATTACAATAATTTTACAGTATGTTGTACAGAACTGTCAGATTTAAAATTTGCGTATTTTTACATTCTGGGCTGTTCGAAATTCTGAACGAACAAGGCTTTTCAGAAGCAAAGACATCAAACCAAAAAAAAACCCAAAAAAAACCAACAAAAATCAGAAAATAAGAAAGGGTTTTATCGAGTTTGTTTATGGGCAGTAATGAAATATATAATGCTGTATATGCCCTATTGCACCAGTGTAAGCATTCTTCTACTTAAAATTAGGAACACTCAAACCCCCACTTCCTATTACAGTAAACATAGTTTTGACTAAGTCATGGCCATGGTTTAATAACAATCCTATGAGGTCTGGTGACTCTATATTAAATACGTTTTGAGATATGCATGACACATATTCGGACAGACGGACAGACATACAGACAAGGACAAATTTAAGTCTCCCCTTCAACAACAAAGAAAAGAATTGAGGGAGAGGGTCGGGCCACAAAAACGTAGTGGTTATTCTTATGCAGAAACTGTTGAAACGGTAAATATAAACTTCAGGCTATGCTTTTATGTAGTTAGTTTCAGAATTACATCAAGTTCTCAGACATATTCTGGAGCAATTGCCTTAAGGTTAGTGATATGAATCTATCTAGTTAGAATTAAAAGCACGGTATATTTTATGAACTTTTTCAAGTGTAACAACATGGCATTGCAACTAATAATGTATCTGTAGGACCCGGGAGCCCCAATTTTTGATCCTTAGCGTCATTGAGAACTAGGTCAATCTAACGTTTAATTAGTAACACACAAGATATAATACCTAAGAGGTAATGGGTAAAATGTAAGAGGTAATTTATAACACGTAACACATAAGAGGTAATGCATAAAAACCTAAGACAAATTGTCCCTAATAGGCTTCCGTAGATTTGTGTCTCTCTAACTATTATAAAATCACCCTTGATGGAGTCATAATACATCATGTGATACCATGTTTACTCTTACTTAACATTTTTTTTTTCAGAAAGAAAAAATGATTTTGTGTTATGTATATGCTACGGTGATCTATTGTCTAGCCCTTTACCGCACTTTCAAATCCTAGTATCGCAGTCGTACTTATTGCATTCATTTCTACAACAGAAAACAAGTGGGGAAATTGAAGGCTTATCAAAAGATGTGAAATAAGTTGACCAGACATTTCCCACTGAGGAATGATTTAACGACATAGACGGTGAGTTATAACGTTGAATAATTAAACGCAGAAACAGCGCTCGTTTGCATACTTCCTAAAAATTAGTAGTGTCTGCGAACCTAGGCGTAAATAAATGGTCTATAAATTCAAGATTCTTTGCAAGTAAAAGTGTTTAAACAGCTTTGGAGGGTGTCTTGAAGGACGGTGATTGAGATAAAGAAAAAGATAAATCGCATTAGAACGTCGGGAATTTTGATGTAATTCTCCTTGCAGAATCATAAACAACAAGAAAGAATGATATGAGCCGCGCCATGTGAAAACCAACATAGTGGGTTTGCGACAATCATGGATCCAGACCAGCCTGCGCATCCGCTCAGTCTGGTCAGGATCCATGCTGTTCGCTAATGGTTTCTCTCATTACAATAGGCTTTGAAAGCGAACAGTATGGATCCTGACCAGACTGCGCGGATGCACAGGCTGGTCTGGATCCATGCTGGTCGCAAACCCACTATGTTGGTTTTCTCATGGTGCGGCTCAATTATGACGATTTGTTTTAGTATGAATTATTTCAAATAAACGCTTCACTTCAAGCTATATTTTGTTTGTTCAATTTATAATGATTATAGTAGATGGGTTTTATACAATAATTAAAAAGGACGGAAATATTACATAGTGTTATGACATTTTCTATATTATTTTTACCTGTTTCATAATCAAATACAACAAGTATAGCGGTAAAATGTAAGATGTTTAATGTTTCATTTAATAGGTCGTTGTTCGTAGAAACCAGCGTCCTGAATAGGAAATAGTCAATGGTTTTATCATGAACTCAATTCAATGATACTGTGTAAGAGAGTTGTGCTTCAGACGGTGCTGGCAGGAGCGAAGAATAAGACGAAACTATGACGAAGAGAATGATCTTTCTTAGATTTGACTTTGACTCCCTTTGTTAAATTGCTTCTGTTTACTAACTATGCTTTTTTGATGCATATTGTATCCCTCATTTCTTTTTTTTTATTCTTTGTTTTCTTTTCTTTGGTCTACTTTTTTCGTCACAAGGCTTTTTTCCTTATCCTGTTTCTATATTAAGAGCGGCAAAATATCCCACTTCCCCTCTTTTATATCTTTTCCTCTACATAGCTACCAATGGAATTCGTTTCTTCCAAGTATTCTACCGTGCATTTATCGATATATTTAGGCCTTCACTAGATATTACATGCACTATAATACGCGATCTTCATGTGAAAGCGTATGTCGATTTTTTTTTACCGTCACTTCCAAACACTTCTACAGACTTTCCTTTTGGCCACCAAGATTTATGGACACGAATTTCCTTAATCAAACATCTTGATATCTGGAAACTGTTTTCACAAGGATTATTAGAATATAATAAGAACGCTTTTCAGTTCTAAAAGCATACTCAGAAAAAAAACAATATGATATTTTAAGAAGCAACGAAAAAAATTAAAGAAATGTAATAACTGAAACAGAAACATACAAGAGGGTCATAATGACCCTGGATCGCTCACCTGTGTAATATGAGCTACATGTTTCAAATGTCAAACTGATGATAAAATATTAAGAAAGTCAGTAGGTCACATTCATGGTCAATGAAATTCAGTTTTACGATTTGTATGCAAAACTATGTATGTCATCAAAATTTCAAGGCTGTATATTAAAACACAAGAAAGTAGGTCAGTAGGTCAAGGTCACAGTCAAGTGACATCATATTACTTGGGGTCATCAGGTAATTATAATTAAACAGTCTTGGAAATAGGATCAGATGATTTTTTTAAGTATTTTTCCTATATAACTCACATAATAACTAAGTGACCCCAGGGCCGGGCCTCTTTTAACCCCAGGAGCATAATTGAACAATTTTGGTAGAGGACTACTAGACAATACATCATACCAAATATCAAAAGCCTAGGTCGTATGGTTTCAGACAAGAAGATTTTTAAAGCTTTTTCCTATATAAGTCTATATAAAACTTGGGACCCCCGATTTTGAACAATCTTAGTAGAGGACCACTAGATGATGTTACACACCAACTATCAAAGCCCTATGCCATGTGGTTTTGTACAAGAAGATTTTCAAAGTTTTCCCTTTATATGTCTATATAAACCATGTGACCCCCGGGGCGGGGCCATATTTGACCCTAGGGGGATGATTTGAACAATTGTGGTAGAGAACCACTAGATGATGCTACGCACCAGATATCAAAGCCCTAGGCCCTGTGGTTTTGGACAAGAAGATTTTTAAAGTGTTTCCTTTCGGTTGCCATGGCAACCAGAGTTCTGCATGGAATTCAATTCTTTGAACAATTTTGAAAGGGGCCACCCAAGAATCATTCCTGTGAAGTTTGGTATAATTCTGCCGAGTGGTTTTCAAGAAGAAGATTTTTTAGAAATTTTCCTATATAAGTCTATGTAAAACTTGGGACCCCCGGGGCGGGGCCATATTTGACCCTAGGGGGATAATTTGAACAATCTTGGTAGAGGACACTAGATGATGCTACATACCAAATATCAAAGCCCTAGGCCATGTGGTTTTGTACAAGAAGATTTTCAAAGTTTTCCCTATATAAGTCTATATAAACCATGTGACCCCCGGGGCAGGGCCATATTTGACCCTAGGAGGATAATTTGAACAATTTTGGTAGAGGACTACTGGATGATGCTACACACCAGATATCAAAACCCTAGGCCCTGTGGTTTTGGACAAGAAGATTTTTATAAAGTTTTTCCTTTCGGTTGTCATGGCAACCAGAGTTCTGCATGGAATTCAATTCTTTGAATAATTTTGAAAGAGGGCAATCAAAGAATCATTTCTGTGAAGTTTGGTATAATTCTGCTTAGTGGTTTTCAAGAAGAAGATTTTTTTAGAAATTGTTGATGCACGACGGACGACTGACGACGGACGACGCACGACGGACATCAAGCGGTCACAATAGCTCACCTTGTCACTTCGTGACAGGTGAGCTAAAAAGCAAGAGAAATATGGATAGATACAATAGTAAGGATACGATAGTACATGATATGTAAGACGTGATAGCGTAGAGCTGCATTCACTGTATAGATTTCTGCATCTTTTCCGCATATTGAACTTTCAATTTTTCCAATATTTGGTGTTATCGGTTTTTTGACACATAAAATAAAGAAGGATAAATTCGATTTATTCGTTATATCTTTTAAACGGTTTAAGATAACGAATTTGCTTCGGCGGCAATCGTTGATTTAATCTTACCTCTAAATGATGATATACTTCTAGAAATTATAAGTTTATCATTTCACTTACCCTTTGAACCGTTTATATAACCACCCTTATTTTCCATTGAAGTCAATAGTAAAAGTCTAATTTTGGACAAAATTTAGGGTCAGTTTCGTTGATATATTGCGCAAAATACGGAAAACGGAAAAAATAATCGTTTTTGCTTCGGTGATGTTTCAAAGAAAAATTATTGCTCGACTCAACCGTGTAAAAATAAAATAAATATTTTTATTATTTCGCTTACCCTTTGTGCCTTTTATACAATCACTATTTCTTTTAAAATTGAGACTCGGGCCGGTGCGGAAATTTCCGAAGATTCCCGAATGCGGGGGTAAAATCCAAGCAGACGACTCGGTTACTTTAGACGTTTTCAGCGAATTTGTGATCTAAAGATAAATGTCTATGCCCAAGTCAGTTTATGTTTTAATAGTGTATCTTATTCAGTTTGATATAAAGTCGGTTAGGCGGTTACGTATGTTTTCTTCTTAAACTTGCACAATTATTTTCTAAATACCACCGTGTTGAATAGTCTAGTCTCAGTGTAGAAGAATGGTAAAAAAGTAATCAAACCAAGAATTTTTAATATTAAAGGTATATTAGTCCCCAATTTCGTATATGAAAACATGAACGCTTGTTACATACATATGAAATTAACAAATATATGTGTATCAACAGTACTTAAAGTTTAAAATAGTACACACTCTATACGCTAAACACAGTATAAATGTTTACAACCACTAAAAGACATACTACTACATCGAATCTAATTATGAATGCTGCTCTAAACACAAACTTAATTTATATTTTAGGTAAAGTTAAATACATTTGATGAGGATTCTCAACATTTAAAGAAAATACCTAAAAATAAAATATTTTGATAAACAATGGCCATCGGATTTCTTTAAACAGGTAAAAAAAGTTAACTGATTTCATTACATGCATTACAGTTTAAAATAAATGATCCTACACCACATTTCTTAATGTATATTTATAAAAAAAATAATGACATAGATCCAGCAGGAAAAGTTGTGTCTTTGTAAGAAAACGAAAGTCTCTAAAACATTTATCCACATTCAACTGATTTAGTTTATAGTAATTTATTTTAGCACGATTGTTATAAAAGCTTAAAGGTCCATAATGCTTTTAATTTTTATCTTAAAAAACAGATAAAACAACTTTCCATATAGATGTTATGCGTACTTATGTGGTTAGAACAGAACAGAACAGCACTACTTTTAATATTGTACATGACCTGTTATAGTTAGAACATTAAAGGGAAGTAATAACAACAATAGATTCAATAAAACATTCTAGTATATTCAGCAATATTCAGACCTTTGACAAATGTTAAAGAAATTCATTATCAGAAACAGGAGTTAACAAGAAATTAATGTATTTTATGTTCATAACGAAAATGTGGCGGCCACATTTTATGAGCCTTTAAAGCTTATTTGAACCACTCTCGAGTCCGCTTCCTGGAAAAACCAGTTCTGATGTCATATGAGAACACGACCTCCGGGTTGAGCGTCCAACACCTTAACCACTAGACCACCGCTACCAATTCAATTTATTTGCGAATTATCACCCGTACGACTGTCAGCGTGTCCAATACATATCTTCTTTAAAAGTTTCTATGGAAATATACGACTTTTATTTTAAGGTATTGACAGAGACTTTTATTAATTAAGCAAATTAGTAATGAAATGCGTGCTTATATACAAATATGTAAACAAAACATTTATTATGAATAACAAAGATTATTTTTGTACACAAAATGATGTGGGATGTTTACATACATTGGATACATAAAATCACAATAAAGCAATAAAAGATCCAAATTACGGTTGCGTTTTTTTATTAAGGCGGATGTTATGTCGGTTTATTATTCGTTAGTTCATATATTATTATCAGTGGGAGCGACACGTCAAAGGTATAATATGATATTATAATCAATGTGACAGTCTATAATCGAGAGATAATTTGAACGTACTGAAATTAAATTTCAATCAAACTTCAGATAATGACTTCAGTCATAAATATGTAGTCTGCAAACCTCAAATTTACTCAAAGTTGAGTTCAAATAATTGATCTCAAGTACGAGGGATAACAGTTTGCATTGTGTAAGTGTTTGATACGAGTTGCCAATTTTGATGCCAAATACACTTTCTCCTTTATTGTTTGATCAACTGTTTTATGTAATGCTGCGGCTTTGTCTGTCTGAAGCGTGTTTTTCTAATAACCTAACACAAAAAAGACCTTGATCTCACAAGTCCGCCCTATCACGTTTCTGGACATTTAATGAGGTGTAATCGTGAGTAGAGCCGTGCCATGAGAAAACCAACATAGTGGCTTTGCGACCAGCATGGATCCAGACCAGCCTGCGCATCCGCGCAGTCTAGTCAGGATCCATGCTGTTCGCTATCAGTTTCTCTAATTCCAATAGGCTTTGAAAGCGAACAGCATGGATCATGACCAGACTGCGCGGATGCGCAGGCTGGTCGCAAATCCATGCTAGTCGCAAATGCACTATGTTGGTTTTCTCATGGCGCGGCTCAGTATTCTTTTATTTCCACGTTTAAATACAAAGATTCTGCTCTTCTGTTCTTAGACAGAAGCTGCCTACAATGCGATTCGAAATTCTCATATGTTTTTGGAATTCTGAATAACATATCTTTTAGTTACAGTGAATGTTTTCGTCTGGGTTTATTGATAAAATTTCAATAAGCGAAAGAAGTACATTAATTTACCCACACTTATTCAGTACGAACATTGTTTTTTTTACTAATAAAAAAATGTTCGCTTAAAATAATATCATCTGCAACGCATACTTGATTATTAACACATTTAAACAATGTTGTTTAACACATTGTAAAAAATCTCTCAATTTTAGCTTTATATTTCTTGTGTTCAAGGAAGCAATTCTTATTTTGTATGGGATTTTATTATTTTATGTTTTTCTTAGATTTTATACCTGACTTACTGAAAGACTATGAATCTACCCATGTATTCACCATTGCATGAAACAAAGCTTGTGTTCTTTTCTCGAACATTACAATTACATTTTCTCATTGTGTCTTAAAACCAACAAAAGCACATAATTGTTGAAAGTTGATGTGTCAGATGAATACGTAATTGCTGTCGGAAAAAGTTTGTAAATACGAATATTTATATTAATTTGTCAAAATTGTATACGAAAGGCATTGTATGTTTAATGATAAAAAATTGAGATTTGGTCTAATTAATTGACGAGAAATCCGATTTGACCATATTTATTTGAACGTGAAGTGACTGCATTTATAAAAAGACATTTTCAGCATATTTTATATTTGAAAGGATTTTGTGACAGATAAAGGGCTCCAATCTGACTCAAGTACTTGATCTTCTAAACGAAGATCTGAGAATGACCCATTCACATTTGTCATCTGTATATTTTGGATTTCCAATATTTCTATTTTTATTTTCGCAAATCTATTTTTATTTGAACAAATCAGACGACTCATTTCAACAAGCATTTGGCTGATCCATCAAATAGCGTCAAATGTCAAAGAGTAAGAAAAATGTGCAGTCAGTCCGGGGCTCGGACTCGGGACCCCTCGATTACAGGGCGAGTGTCCTACCGATTGAGCTAACCGGCCGTCTGACACTTTACGTGACCAAGTCCGTACCATGACATATGTTTTCTCTCAAAACACGAGGGCGTAGTCGCGATGAGAATAAGAAGAATAAGAATTGTAAATATGAAAAACCCAGGCTAAATATAGATTTACAAAATGTTGTAAGTAAGGCTCTGATAGGCTAGCGGAAGGGTCGTCAGAACGAGGCTATCAATAGCACGTCTTCAGATCCTAAGCGTAGCGTAATAGGAGATGTACTTTAGTCAGATTGTAAGCCTGGCTCCTACTGAAAATAATGCTTGATGTGTGGTGGGCCAAAATATTAGTGGGTGGGGTCTAAATAATCAAATTTCGTTTCAAATGAGTTCGGAAATTAGGTAGTAACAGTATGATTATCTAGTAAAAGAGACAAACTGACACTCTCTGTACTGTATACTGACTGACTGACTGACTGGTCAGATGTTTTTGTCTGACGAGCGACCGATTGACACATCTACTTGTCTGATTAGATACAATTTTGCGAGTCTGTTTTTCCATTTAAATCTTAATGACTGTGATGTTGTGACTTTCTAAAAGTTAAATAAACGCGAACATGTGATTTGTGTATATTTTTTCCCTATTTATACCTTAAGATTAAGCTCATACATTTTTCTAACATGTTAGTCAGCAACATTTCGTATTTGATAAGTAGACATTATATTTCCCGTTTCAATTGCGAACAGTCATGTATTCATGTTGCATCTAAATTATCCCTTGTATCCTGTTTCCAGACCGTGAGACATAAATTGAATAAAAGCATTAATTACTAGACAAAGATAGAAACAGATGCACTTTCATCACAAAAATATCTTGATATAATTCTTTATTTCTTCGCGTATTCCCTACAGACCTTTGAAAAAATAATCATCTTGTATCTACTGATCTCCCTGCACACTTTCCCACACTTAAGAACGGTTATGATTTTTAAGACTTTAAAACTTCAAAGACAACAAAATCATGCAATGACTCATTAACGTCTACCTGATAGAATGGACATTCTTTCTCTCTGTATCTTTCTGCTATGAAATATTTTTCATTCAAGTACAAAATTCAGTCATGCATATACTCTGTTACAAACAGGTGCGTTTCAATAACTTTTGCATATTTATATGCAATTGCTCGAAAAGTAAATAATCAAAACTTATCTGCTTAAAAAAATTATAGCAGTGTGAAAAACCATTTATATCTATGGAACTCAAATAAAAGATTTTCTGACGCGGTATTGAGCATGTTTACTCAAAGGAGAATATTTTACTCTTCAAAGATTTAATCATGCACTATTAAAATGACCTGTAATTGCTAAGTCTAAAATACTACCATGCCTATTTCAATTTAGGAACAGGCACCTCGGGATTCTGAAGAACCTTAAGAACAGGATTACGATGGTTCAAATTGGGCAGTGTTAAGTCCTGTCTACACACTACAAGAAAATCTTGTAGGGCCCATAAAGCACTAGATAATTTATATCTTGTACAAGCAATTAGTGCTTTGCAATATTTCTTGAACTTGGAAGACACATTAATTTTAAATGGAGGGAAATCACGACAGGTAAATAAAAAAGATGGCCGAAACGATACCTGTACAAAGTGTTTATAAAGATCAAATATTTGGACATTTAAAAATGAATCATTGGTGAAAACATTGAGAAAAACTCTAGTTGAAGTGATACATATTCAGTTGAAGAACAAAGCTACTTAAAAGATATTATTTCAGGAAATATGATAAAACAATCATATTTTGTTAATAGAACAGAACAGAACATAATTCTTTATTAACTTGTACAACATGTACATCGATAGATAACATACATTACAAAACACAGATTCAATAGGTCACGATATTCAAAAGTTATCAAACAAATATACTAAAACACATACTAGTATACACTACTTATTAGAGGATGAGCACAACAATAATTACCGTTGCAAAAGTGAAATTCTTCGATTTAAAGACAATTTGATAAATTTGCATAATTTGAGGAGTTTATTTTTATCAGTGCACTTTAGCAATTCAGTAAGTTTATAAATATTTGGTCTGTTATAAAAATAAAATTCAATATATTTTCTTCTAAGATCAGCTAAACATGGACATTTACAGAAAAAGTGAAATTCATCATCTATATCATTTAAATTACAAAAAAATACAAAAACGTTCATTTCTTGGTATTCTATTAACTCCATGTCGTCCAGTTTGAATTCTTAATGAATGTGATGAAACCCGAAATCTAGTTAAATAAAATCTAAGATCAGAAGGTAAAACATCAAGATAACTTTCATACCCAAATGTCACCTTAACATTATCATACAATTCCAACACAGTGTTCGACGACTTACTATTACACAATTCTTGAGCAAAACATTCAAATAACCTTTGTTTAAAAATATGTAAAAAGTATGTTTCGCTAATAGACGTTGGGTTTTCAAACACATAGTTAAATCCATAGTTACATAACATTTTTTTACACTTGAAACTCAATTTTTCTTTCCATTCATACAATCTTTATGAGACATATTGTATATAGTTTTCAGAATAATATTATCTGTTTTTAACCATTTTGAACCAATATTTCACTATACGAATATACCTTTGTATATACAGTGGATATCGGTCTAATTCTACATATACTGTAGCATTTGCTGTGTTAATATGTAACATTGTGAGAAACATCATTGATAATGAAAAATACTTTTTGAGAACAACGAACTTGCTGATGTTACTCTTCCACTGGAGTACTAGATATAATTTTATTATTGAATTATATAAACTTGGCTTTTGAGCATGTCATTCAATTTAAACATCTTTCTTTTCTGCTGTCCACACTAACATGTTTATTATTAAATTATCAAAGCCAAACATTCAATGATGGTTTTATTAGATCTCAATACACATTTAATGAAACAAATGTAAACAAAATACCATACTGGGCAGGTGCCCCTCATCAAAAACCCTTTATCAGAGCATTTGACAGCACTACCATCCAAGAAAAATAGGAAAAGTTCTAAACGCTACAAGATCTTGTAGCCGAAAATTATCTGGAAACTGCCACTCAAAAAGATACTAATGGGGGACACAATGTAATGTCTATACTATACAAGTTGTTGTGATTTATATCTTGTGCAAGTTTTCTTGAATAGTGTAGACGAGCCTTTAGACGCAGATACACAGTACTTCGTGCTTTAAAAACAAGCAAAATGGTAGTTGAAATTAGTAAGGGATATGACACTGACATGGCGATGTGCAAAATTATGCTTACGCAAAAGCAATTTAATCAAGGTAGGTATGAAATAGTTGGTTTAACATAACATGGGATGAAATTCGGAAAATAGATTTTAGTTTTGCGTGCTTTGTTGGCAAATAAAACACGGTTTTGAGTTCAGAAGCATAGTAATCTAATTATTAATTACGACGCATCTGAACGAAAACATGTGTTTTATTTGCCAACAAAGCACGCAAAACTTAAATCTATTTCCATTCTAACACGTTCGAATTTCACCAGGAAGTTAAATACGAGGGTGTAAACCGGAATAGCCAAAGGTAGGTCATTCTAATCGACAAGACAATACATGGACTTGTAAACACCTTGTTTGTTTATATAAAAGAAAATCTTAGAAGTGTTAGAATAAAACGTAAACAATACGTACAACTCTTTTTCTCATTCGTGATTAATAATTTAATGATTGTACTAAAGATTTATTAGGGTATCGGTAGCCACATATATAGGGAATACTTCGAATATCCTGGAAACTGCGTGGTATTTCTGTTGCTATAATAACGTCAAATAAGCGAGAGAGGGGCTCCTTAGAGGGCGGCGTATATGGAAATCTTCTGTAAAACTACGTTTTTGTTTTAAATAAATCTTAGGAATTAACAAAGTAAAGTATACCGTAATCCTCATATGCGTTATTTTGCGGAATGTGACCCTGTAACATCGATTCCGGTCTTTACAATGTCATTAATGGACACATGTTTGCAATCGTTGCCATATTTTTGGTGACGAGGCTTACTTGATGAAGACCAGAGTTGAATTAAATGAGCCGTGCCATGAGAAAATCAACATAGTGGGTATGCGACCAGCATGGATCCAGACCAGCCTGCGCATCCGCGCAGTCTGGTCAGGCTCCATGCTGTTCGCTTTTAAAGCCTACTGGAATTGGAGAAACTGTTAGCGAACAGCATGGATCCTGACCAGACTGCGCGGATGCGCAGGCTGGTCTGGATCCTTGCTGGTCGCAAACCCACTATGTTGGTTTTCTCATGGCATGGCTCAAATGTTCTATTTTACAATAACAACGCTACATCACATACATTTGTGATGACCAGGGCAGTGCTGGCTTCAATCTGAATTTGAAACTATCCGGTATCTCACATACTCTCTAGACCTGGCGCCATGTGACTTTGGGCTTTTTTCGACGATCAAAGGAGAATTAAAATCGTAGCGTTTTGATGACGTCGATGATCTGTTGTTGTTCGTGAATGTAACAAAAGAAGTCCGCCAGAAAACTGCAAGAACTGTTGTTTTGTTTTGGTTTTTTTTTTAAATTTGTGTCCATAAATACGAGAAATGTGGTATGTATTCTGTAAAGTATTTTGAGAAAGTTTAGTGTTTTATTCCTTCACGAAGAAAGTTATGTTGTTGGCATTCATAGCTGACATGACGTTGTTATGGTGGCAATAACATGCGTGAAAGCAATAAATCGATAAATTATGCCCGTAGATATAGATTCATGATAATTTTCATTGAAAAATATTACGAAAAAAAGGTTATGGCACTTGCCGCAAACCTTTCCGAACACACCTCTTGTGCTGTCTGGTTCCTGATGATAGTTGGATGGAAGTTGTTTATCGCAGTAACAAATCTTAATACTGAAAACATTCGTACAACAGTAAGAGAAACTAAAAGGCTTATAAAGGTCGTGAAATAATTTGACCAGACATTTTCCCTCTGAGGTATTGTATAATTCATGGATGGTGTGTCTGAACGTTAAATAATTGGATACAGAAATGATTCTTTTTTTCGCGTACATTATAGAACAGTGTCTGCGACGACGAGGCAAAAGTGTTAACAGCTGTCTGGAGAATACGTTTCACTGAGAAAAGTCATATTGTTTTGTTTCATTAGACAAAACACATAATAGTTTGAACACGATGTGAGAATGGTCTGGAAAGTATGTGTTACATAGATGAGTTATTCTTTCAATACTTAAAACACAGCCTATATGTAGCTGGAGTTACTGCATAACCAGTGTAACTTTATTATATAATCTTAGAATGAAAAATAGTACTTTCCAAGATGTACAGGTCTACATGATTTTATAGATATTAGCTATAAGCATTATGTGTGATTCTTGTAAAATGTAACAAAATTACAAAATAACAAATCGAAGGTACTATTTCGATTATCAAACATTCTTATCTTTATCTACATTTTTGATAGTAAGTGTGTCCGGGAGTCACTTACTTAAAGTGTCAATATTCATTTTATACGGATAGAGTGTATGACAAACGTTCTATGAAGAGATTGTCTCCGGGAACAACTGCCCCACTTGGGAATCGGAGACATAAGCCAGTAGTCTTATTTCTCTCCTTAAAGCTAGCACTTTAAGGATTCTCCACAAAATTGACTAAAAACGAAAAGGCGATGATAAAATAGCAATACTGGTAACAGCGGTGATTTTATTAGAGCATATTGACCATTAAATAAGGCGAGTTCTTTTATCTTTTACTTTCCTACATATAAATCATTGGAAAAATACAAATTTCCCTGATATGTTTGAAAAAGAATTTATGTGATGGATGATAGCACTTTTCGATCAGAATGGTATTTTAGAAGTCTTGCTATAAAAATACAATTATTGCCAAAAAGAACGTATACTTCTTTTTTATGCCCCAGTAAAATCGCACTGTCCGTCCGTCCGTCCGTGCGTCCGGTAAATTCTTGTCCGGGCTGTAACTCTTCCATCCATAAATGGATTTTTAAATTACTTGGCATAAATGTTCACCATAATGAGACGACTAGTCTGACGCTAGACATAGACCCCTAGCTTCAAGGTCAAGGTCACACTTAGAGGTCAAAAGTTAACATGGTGTGTTTCGTGTCCGGTCCATAACTCTGCCATCCATGAAGTGATTTTGAAACAACTTGGCATAAATGTTTACCATAATGAAACAACGTGTCTTGCGCAAGACCCAGACCCCTAGCTCAAAGGTCAAGGTCACATTTACAAGTCAAATGTTAACAGGGTATGTTTCGTGTCCGGTCCATTACTCTGTCATTCGTTAAGGGATTTTGAAATTACTTGGCATAAATGTTCTTCATAATGAGACGACGTGTCATGAGCAAGACCCAGGCCCCTAGCTCCAAGGTCAAGGTCACACTTAGAGGTCAAACGTTTACATGGTCTGTTTTTTGTTCGGTCCATAACTCTGCCATTGATAAAGGGATTTTGAAATTACTTGGCATAAATGTTCCCTATAATGAGATGAGGTGTCATGTGCAAGACCCAGACCCCTAGCTCCAGGTCAAGGTCACACTTAGAAGTCAAAGGCGTTTCTTGTCTGGTCCATAACTCTGCCATTTATCAAGGAATTTGAAAATAATTTGACACAAATGTTAACCATATTGAGAAGATGTGTCACACTTATGACTGAGGCCTCTTAGGTCAAGGTCACAAAATGATATGTAATTTTTGCGCATACAACTGTGGCATTCTTGGGCCTACTTCGGCGGCATTTGTCACCAATAGTGACAGCTCTTGTTTCTGGATATAACTTTGTGACGATGATAGAAACAATGCTTTATAGAGAAATACTGTTCAGTTTCAAAAACTTAAATAGTAAAATCATTGTTTTGTTTTTTTTAACGTCCAATTTTTAGATGTGTTTGATTTTTAAATATTATGTACAAGATCGGTACGAAGACAATCACTGAGTTTGGGAATATGTTAAATAACCATTGTATAAACTGCAAGTCACGTACAGATGTCTTATAGACCAACTGGCCTCTTTTCCCTCTCTTTTGTGAGGAGATAAACTTTGATTCACTGACAGCTTACCATCAAACATGTAATTGTGTACCGCTATGTATCTGTATCAAATAACCAATTTATGAGCATCTCCTTGATGAAATATCTTGTAGTAGTTTTATTAGTAAATAAATAATATTTTCATTCATATGTTCCATGAAAGATAACTAAATTTCAACCTATATACCCCAAGGCGACCTTTCATTTGTAAGAAATTAGATTTAAAGCTGAATGAAACTCGGTATATATCCTCTTCATTCAGTTCAAGTCAAAAACATAGATGCAAATGGACAGCTGGTTTACCCAGTCTGTGTGGAGGAGTTTTGAATGCAAATGCCGAATAAATTATCATGGTAACTTTCATCCACTTTCAACGTTATTTTTATCTTTATTTATTTATTTGGTTTATTTATTTCAAAACTATCTAGGTTCATTGAAAATGCTGTATACCTTTTTGATATATGTACATGTGGTAAATTAGTTGTGATCAATAAAATATTGTTTAAACCAAAGAAAATGAAATTTTAATTTTAACAATATTTTCTTTTACAGTATAAAGCACGAATTGGAAACTTTACGCTAAAATATCCGTAAAATCATGTAATATTTAACGTCGCATTCTGATGCATCGCAGGTACAGGCCATTAACGTGATATATATTTTACGTTCATTGCCTTTTATATTGAAGTGATTTTTAGTTTTTAATAGGCATTTTCTTGGATTATCCTGTCAGTTGTTTATTTACAATGCGTTCTTTAAATATCTGCAGATGTGGTTCTGCCAGAGCTTCAATTATGATCTTCTCCCGCCATTCAATGCATTGTATTGTTGTTGCCGGCTTTTATGATGAGGGGGCGTCCGTGGCCGAGTTGCTACGGTCGCTGACTTCAAATCACTTGCCCCTCATCGATGTGGGTTCGAGCCTCACTCGGGGCGTTGAATTCTTCATGTGAGGAAGCCATCCAGCTGGCTTACAGAAGGTCGGTGGTTCTACCCTAGTGTCCGCTCGTGATGAAATAATGCACGGAGGGGCACCTGGGGTCTTCCTCCACCATCAAAGCTGGAAAGTCGCCATATGACCTATAATTGTGTCGGTGCGACGTTAAACCCAACAAAATAAATAAATTTTATGATGAGCGCGTTTGCAGAGTTTTACATTTCTGGAGTGATTTCCAACGTATCTGTTCATTTTTTATCTCAGTATCATTTAAACACGTTTTGGTATTAGTGAAATGACATTATCTTCTATTTAACCTACAAAAAATGTTATTTAGTTGCCTAATGATACAGCCATCGCTTCAAAAGCGGGAAGTTGACTGGCCGCGTATACCAAAGACGTAAAAAGTGGTACAAGTATTTCCATTGCTTGGCGTATAGTAAATAAAAGGCTTGCCTCTCATACCCTTATGGCGATGAATTCCATCAGGAATAAAGTATCATCAGTGGCTGATATAAGTTACTGAACTTGTTTCAAATCGACTTATAATAATTTAGTATCAACTAACATACTTTTGTTTTTGTTAAGTTTTACCTACAACAAAAATGTCTATATTATTCGATGGGCTTGGGCTGGAACAAAGTCTGCGCTATTCTTACTGTTTTACATTTGATATATTTTGTCACAATAAGACGTAAGTCAAGCTATGGAAACTTGTATAGACTGGATGCAATGTATAACTGACAAAATGCTACATGTCAAACTGCCGAATGTCATTTGAAATAGAATTGCCTTGGTTTAGCTACTCGGTCTTTTCAAAATTTAAATACATATGCATGTATTTATAATAAATATTTTATGTTTTGTTATATTTCTCTTTAACCGACAGACAGGCTGTTTACTGACTAGATGTCTGACGTGCTGCCGACTGAAACCCACCAACGACATGCTTACTGACGGACGTTATATTGTTTGTCATTAAGACTTTTGAAATGTTAAACTTCTAAACAATCGACAGGATATTCGTATAGGAAATTCTCACAAAACTTACAGAACTATAGTGCTAATTCATATATCTTATCCGATAACTAGACAATATATTCTTGTTTTTCAAATGGAAACAAATTGTATTTCTATTACGTAAATATTCCCTCTGAAATCATATTATTTCACCATATGCCCGAAACGGTGGAACATTAATTGAATTAAAATATAACTGATGCAACCATAGATAAAAGGAAAAAAGTGTTTAAAAAGTTTTCCAAGCAGATGTACCTTCATCACGGATATATTATCTTAGAAACAGGGCCCCTTATTTCTTTGCACATTCCATACAGACGTAAGAAAAAATTAATCATCTTCTATCAACCAGTTCTCAGTCCCACTAATTGTACTTTCAATGAAAGCAAATAAATTATGTATTAAACTAGAATTGCTTTTGAGAAAAGCGCATGTCTCCCACAACTGCCTAAACATCTAAATAGCAAGTCAGTCTTTATATACTGTTTACTCACTACAAATACACCTTTGAAGAGTAAAAAGGCCGATTTTGGGTAACTCAAGGGCCATAATTCTTGAGTGCCTCGGGCGATTTGGCTAGTTAATGAACCTGGTCGAGGAGTTATGGTCAAAAACATTTGATTCAAGTTTGGTGAAGATCGGGTGAGAAATGTTGGACTTATAGCGTGGACGAGAATAAAAAGGCCGATTTTCGGTAATTCAAGGGCCATAATTCCAAAGTGCCTTGGCCGATCTGGCTAGTTATCGAACTTGGCCGAGGACTTATGGTCAAGCACATTTTGTTAAAGTTTGGTGACGATCGGATGAGAAATGTTCGACTTAGAACACGGACAAGAGTTAAAAGGCCGATTTTCGGTAATTCAAGTGCCATAACTCCGAAGTACCTGGACCGATTTGGCTCATTATCGAACTTGCCCTACTAGAGTGCATGCACATTCATCAAGTCAAAAGGACTCCTACACTACTCAGACTGCATGCACATACATTCCTGGAGCCAAAAGGACCCCTGTACTAATGAGTAGTATAGGGGTCGTTTTGGACAGGAATGCGCCTAAAATCTGAGCACTTTTCGGTAATTCAAGGGCCATAATTCCGAAGTGCCTAGGCCGATTTGGCTAGTTTTCGAACTTGGCCGAGCACTTTTTGGCAGACATATTTTGTTGAAGTTTGGTGAAGATCGGATGAGAAATGTTCGACTTAGAGTGCGGACAAGCTTTGTGACACACACACACACACAGACTGGAGTAAATCAATATATCTGAAAACTGAAACTGAAACTGGTTTATTTGCTTCAACGCCTATTTCTACATTTAAAACATATTCAATGGCGTTTTACAATACAAGTTGAAATAAAATATTAAATATAAACTATTTTAAATAAGATTAATTAAAACGAATCAAAATAGCAATTATTAATTTAAAGTTAATGATAATACTATATTTTAAAATATTACTAACATATAATTATCACAGACAAACATTAAATTTCTATCACTGTCACTAGCATCACTGTTTTAAAACTTAGTCAAAACTTGGAATAATGCAAAGTAGTCTCTGAAGAAATGCGTTTTCAACTTTTTCTTAAAGCAGTCAATTGAAGAACTTTGTCTGATGTTCAGCGGCAAATTGTTCCACAACTTTGGCCCTATAGTACTAAAGCTTCTATCACTAAAAGTTTTTCGCTTGTTGAAAGGGACGGTGTAACAGTCAACTGATGACTCCGAGGATCTGAGGGAGCGCTGGGGGATTTTCGGTGTTAAGAGTTCAATCAAATATGCAGGCGCATTTCCAACATGGCAATTGAACATGTACGTCAAGATCTTAAAGTTTATTCTGGCTTTGATCGGCAGCCAGTGCAAATCGTAGAGTGTGGTGGGAGACATAATTATTAAAGTTTATCTTATTGCATGAACATTGTTCCTCCATGTATATCATCGTGGTGCAAACAAGTGCGCATCAATCATGTTTGCGTATCCAGTACCTAGAAAAGTAATCCGGTGAATAAGTAATAACAAGAAACAAAATGTGCTAAAATGGATGCTCCGTCAAAGTTCAAAGAATATTTTTGTCATGAATTCGGCTGAAGCAAAATAATAATATTATTTCTTTCTGAGAATTTCGCCATGCATTGTTTGTTTGAATTAAAAAAAATACAAAAAAAACACAAGAAATAAAAGAATCATTACTGTAATAATAATGTCGGTGTCACGTAAATGCTCAAAAAGAACTATTTAAACAAAAGGTTCTAGATGAAATATTATGGCCAATATTTTTTTCTCTCTAACGCGTGATTTCCGATGTTAATAACGGTTGAAAGTGTCAAGATGGTAGTAGGTATCATTTACCTGTAGCCTGTGGGCGGCAAGTGATTCTGCCTTTGCGACCAGCGCAGACCAAGATCAGCCTGCACTGTTCGCTATTCAGCCAGTAAATTTTTAGTGAACACCCCTTCGATTAATAAATGGTATTGCAGAAATTGAATGATAGACCAGTTCATTTTAGAAATTTAGCAGGGTATAGGTTAATGATGAAATCAGTTTAAGTTCATTCCTGAATTGTATTTAGGTTTAAGGTTTGTATAAACGGCAAGTCACAAAGATTTCACATAAAAAAAATTAAGACGGAATTTTCCCTCTTATTTATGAGATTCACATTGTTTCATTGGCAGATAAATTCTGACATGTTATTGTGAGCTGACTTTTATCTGTATCAAATAACTTATTTATGCGTTACTCCTTGATGAAATATCTTATATCAATTTTAATGAAAAATAAATAAAATATTGAATTTCCTCCATATTTTCCCTATCAAAGTTTTCAGAAGTTAATTGGAACTAAAATTTCAAGTAATATTCCCGACCCTATTCTACTTTCGTAGGAGATTATATTAGGCTATAATAGATGAATGAACGAGGGCGGTATCAAATTTCTAAATAAACATAATTGAAAATAAGATGATTTACTAAACTTTTGGATTAAAACGCAATAGATATGTTGTTTCTATTACTTGTTACATTACAGTTGTGTTTCAGCACCTGTGTGATACAGAAGCATCGATGACAGAGGTCAGTGTAAACAGAGAGTGTCTTTCATTTAAGACAAATGTTAATATATATGAACAACATGCAGGGTAATAGCCCTGCAGACTGAATTTCTTTAACGCGGCGTATAAACAAAACATCTACTCATTACTTTTTTGTTGAGTTTACCGTCACAATAATAGGACATAATGTGACTTTCCAGCTTTGATGGCGGAGGAAGACCCCATGTGCCTCTCCGTGCATTATTTCATCAAGGGCGAGCGCCCGGTAAAACCACCAACTTTCCGTAAGCCAGCTGGATGGCTTCCTCACGCGATGAATTCAACGCCCCAAGTGAGGCTAGAACCCATATCGACGAGAGGCAAGTGATTCAAAGTCAGCGACTTTAACTCGGCCATGAAAGCCCCCTACTCAATACCAGTTTGATTCTATGCTTTCTATGTCTTCTATGCAAGTCGTCTCGGCGATATATGACCATTTTGTGTCGATTCGCCGTAAAACCCAACTCACTCACTCACTCTATGCAAGTGGATAAAATAGGGAGCGCTATTTTTAGAATGTGTATGGCACAAAGAGTGGTCGTTGTGACGTCAACGTGACCGTGTTTTAATAATATCAAAACTTGACGAAAAGGTAACATGTCCCACTAGTGAATTATTATGCACCTTTAAAATTGATTCAGAGTGTGCGAGTTAATTGTAGCATCGTTCAGTTATATCATTTCAATACTGAAATGTCTTTTTAAGTCTCTGTTCAGGCTTATTTCCATGGGCTAGATCGGAAGAAAATGGTGTATTTTGTAGACTACAATAATACATTCTCGAAATCAGAAGTTATGAAAGTTTTGTTTTGTGGTGGTCGAGTTACATAAAAAGCGTAAACATAGCATCATTGCTCGTAGACACTGACAACTCTATACATGAGACGGTAAGGAAATGCTCGTAGACACTGACAACTCTACACGTGAGACGTTAAGGAAATGCTCGTTGACACTGACAACTCTACACGTGAGACGTTAAGAAAACGCTTGTAGACACTGACAACTCCACACGTGAGACGTCAAGGAAATGCTCGTAGACACTGACAACTCTACATGTGAGACGTCAAGGAAATGCTCGTAGACACTGACAACTCTACATGTGAGACGTCAAGGAAATGCTCGTAGACACTGACAATTCTACACGTGAGACGTTAAGGAAATGCAAACAAATCTGCTACATGTCTTATTTATATTGCAGTCTGTATTAATTTTTGGTGTACACTTCCTGTGTTTTCCACAAGATATGTTATTTTTTTTCGAATATGAGTTATAGACTTATCAATGATAATTGTACAACAGTGCGCATGTTCTTTGAGCCACGTCACTGGCTAATTTGCATTGCGGCATCAAGATAAAATAACTTCTTTCTCCATAAATGTAATACAGTAGAACCCCACCTTACGACCACTCCGAAATAAAGACCACCCCGCTAAAACGGGCATTGTTTTGTATGTAAAAATTGTTTCCATCTGCGGACATTTACTTTAAAAAAAAAAAAGTAATTTTATAAGACAGTATGCTTTCATAACGCATGCAATGCGCCAACGTATACCTAGACAATGAAGGACAGGCTTTATAATGTTGAGCACAGGGAAATTATTGACGAGTTCGGTGTAAATGGACAAGTTTCTGTCACTCAGTCGGGGAGTCGGTCAAAAGTAACTTATCTATGATCACTGCTTCAATCAACACTTTATCGTACCTACTAGTCATACATTTTTTGGAAATAATTCTGAGAATGTTTTTTATTGTTTTTTTTTTTATTATAGAGTCCACTCAATGTTTCTACTTGAACCCAACTAGGTGGAGCACGAGGGATGTTGTAAACTCCACTATCTCTAATGAATAAATTTGATAAAACCGAGTCTGCTAATATTGAGCTTCATGCCTTAAAGTCGGTTTCTAGGTGCGTAAGTGTAGTTGGAAATTTCATTAACTTTCAGGAACAAATTCACTCTAGACGATTCTCTTTTTTGCTCGGTTGCATTCACTTTATATCTATTTTTGGACAATAATGATAGTTTTAAGTTTATCAAAAATATATTAATTCCTTGTGCAACAAAGGGAAGTAATTTGCTTTGAACAGTCATGGACTTTAATAGTTGAGAAAAATCATAACAAAACTAGAATTAACTGAAAGCCTACAATCAAGTTTCATGAAACAGGAATTCAGTCTCATGCCAGTATTGTGTTTCAGTGCATCTAATCACTTATTTCTCGATTTAGAATAAACGTGCTGTAAAACTAGATAATAAAATCACACTAAATAATCCAATAAAATCTGTAAAAAGATCCTTTGGAAGCATAGAATGCAACCAAGCAGAATAATAGCAGACTCGGTTTGATCAAGTCTGTTCGTGAGAGGTAATGAAATGTGTAACACCTCTCACGCCTCCAAGCACCAGCTTAAGTGGAACTCTGTTACACATATATTGAATGAATCCTTGATCCTAAAGGACCAGAAATATAACAACACTGATTCCAAGTACGGTGAGACTTTTACACACGGCACTTAAAAATTGCTGCTGTGATACTTCAATAAAGTCTGTAAAAGATCCTTTGAAAGCATAGAATGCAATTAAGCAGAATAATAGCAGACTCGGTTTGAATGTGTCTGTTCATGAGAGGTAATGAAATGTGCAACATCTCTCACCCTCCCTAGCACCGGCTTAATCGGGACTTTATTACATATTTATTGAATGGACTCCATGATCCCAAAGGACCAGAAAATATAACAACACTGAATCTAAGTCACCATATACTTTCTAACATTTCGTTCATCTTCGTGGACCGTTTTCTTACTTTTTGACCAACTGTTATTATCTCGCTGGCCATGATCCCTATCTACACAGTTTGCAGCCTTGGCAAGGTTTAACACGGAACAGAAATACCACGAGCTGTAAGCCAACGCACAGAAGTATAATACAAAAACAAATGTAAATATTATATTTGGAGAAAAGAAATGAACGGAGTATTTCCTTTTAAATCTTTATTTTCTTACATAAATGTGTAAAGATATTCGAGGAGAAACTGTCTCTTTGAACCAGTAATGTATATATGTTACTTAATTAGATGCTATTTAAGCTGTGTCTCTATTGTCCAGAAATCGGACAGTATTTGACTTTTTTTAACACTATTAACATGTTTTTCGCACATAAAGTTTAGGTAATATGACATATCAAATTGTCACAGAGACCAATTACACTGTCAGACAATCAGACTCTCGATATTGAACTGGTTCATTCTATATTTAAGTTATGATATTTTAACAATACATAAATGCTTATGCTGTTTCTGTCTTTATTTAACAGTGAATACTTGAATTCCTTTCAAATTCGTTCCTCTGTTAACCTATCATTTTGCAAAAAACTGGACACACTGTGCATTGTGAAACTAATGATTAAAGTGGACAAAATATTTTGTTACGTAATAATTAAAACATTGTAAAAGAATGAAGTAAATTTCTAAAACTAACACACATCATATTCATACTCATGGTATTATAGATAAATGATAAAATATACATCTAATAAATATTAAAATTCCATGTTTAAAATCCAAAATTTACACATTACTTCCGATGGCAAGAAAATATACTTTCTACTGTCGTTTACGTTTGAATGAGCATGCAATTGAAATGAGAATTGGAACCCAATACTGAACTATTTCCTATCAAAAAGACTAACCCCATTACAAAATTTATATGGAGATACTTTTCATGACATATGTTCATATGAGCCGCGCCATGAGAAAACCAACAAAGTGGCTTTGCGACCAGCATGGATCCAGACCAGCCTGCGCATCTGCGCAGTCTGGTCAGAATCCATGCTGTTCGCTTTCAATTAGACAAACCGTTAGCGAACAGCATGGATCCTGACCAGACTGCGCGGATGCGCAGGCTGGTCTGGATCCATGCTGGTCGCAAAGCCACTATATTGGTTTTCTCATGGCGCGGCTCATATGTTTCTGACAAATGTTCACACGAATACGGACAGCTGCATGTCTGCCTGAGTATCACAACAATACAAGTAAACATTACAACACTCAAATATAAACAACGCACGAAATTACTTATCCAACTTTTTTTGTATAACATCTGCGTAATATCCATATACACTTACGTCGTCAGTTTCACTCTATCACATAATGTCGGAACGTAATTTCACCTAAAGTCTGTCTATATTCTACTCTTTCTGATTTGACTTTTACTCCATCTTGTATTCCGTCCTATTAAGTACCCATACCTTTTTGAATACATATTGTAACCTTCATTTCGCCTTTTCATTCTTTTCTGTCGTTTGTTTCCTCTCTTTTTGCTCCGTTCCTTTCTTTGCTTCTTTCGTTTCCTCTTCTTCTTTTTATCTTGTTTCTTCTTTTGACGCAATCGCCGTTTTTTCGCTCTGTTAAGAGCAGCAAGATATTCTGCATCTTGTGTACCAGTATTACTCCCGAAGTCTATCTGATTTATTTTGTTTTTCTCAACTTGCCTTTCAATTGCATTGATTTCTGCCAAGTCTTCTTTTGTACATTCTCCGTCATGTTTACGCTTGATTCTACGTGCACTATTACAACTTGCGATCCGCAGGTGGCAACGTGAGTCGTATGTTATACCGTCACTTCCGCAAACTTCTTCCGGCTTTCCTTTTTTACCATGATTTTTGCAGACGTATGAACTTGGACACGTGCATATTGGCAGACCTTGCACGTTGATCATGCACACCTTGAACTTTGGACACTGTCTCTTGTCGCAGGGATTATCTGAAGAAAGCAAGACAGAGTTTTAATCTATGACGTCGTCAGAAAAAAATGGTATTATTAGAAGCTAAAAGTAACTTTAAAGATGAAACAACTACAAAAAGAAATGAGGTACAAAACAAACAATATGAGCATAATAAACTGAAAGGGGTATTCGCATAAATATAGGCTGTACCTGTCTTGTGATAGATTCTCAAATTTATAATTCATGACTAATACAGTTTGTTTCAAAGTATTTAAACCTTCTGAAAAAATATAACAATGGTTTATTTCACTGACTACCGTAGAATACTGTAGATATGACACGACAATCCCTACTTCAACTACGATTTAAATGAATAAGCCAAGAATGCAAGATATTTATCTTCTATGAAATCTGTAAGAGCTCAGTTATGAAATGCAAGTTTTGCGGAACGAAGTTTCTTAGATTTGTATATAGCTGCCTAATGAATGTCTACATTTTTTTCTAATTTTGAAATATTTAGAAAAATTATCCATTTTTAATGTCATGCAGGATAAATAACTTATTCGTTGTTAAGTGTTTTTGTCTTATTAGATCCTAATATATCTATTTTAACCATCACTATTTTCAGAAGATGTTCTCGTCTAATTACAGCAGAAGGATGGCAAAAACGTTTTGAGTACTAAACATTTCTTAGACATATATCCATGCATTAATGAAACGCTTTCCTTTCACACAAAAATTAGAAAAGAAAATTAATGTATTGCCCTAAAATATTACATAATTTGCTTTGCTGGTTAGCAACGTGTTGGTTGTAAGATATCTTCCTAAAATCGAGACATTTTACTACTTAACCCTTTTCTGGAAATAAATAACTTTTACATAACGATCATATTCATAAGGCGTAAAAAGAATGTTTGTTTCCGGTATCCCGACCTATCGTAAATTTCTGGCCCGACCCTAAATGTTTTATGGCCTTGGAGAATATTTTTTTCAACTTTTTAACAAAAAGTTGCAAAACTGCACTTTTTATGCTTTAAACATGGCCAGTGATGTTAGAAATCAATTTACTGATGCTCTAAAGGCATAACCCCCTTATTTGTATTCATTTTTTGACACAAAAATAATTTCTGAAAAGTCTCCCTTAATAAAAAAAAAATCCCCCAAAAAAGAAAATTTCCGACCTACCTACCCTAATTTTTTTGAGCATGATACCGGAAACAAAGAATTTTTTAGGGCTAACTAATGACGAATGGAGTGTTCATATTTCAATTATGTTAATAGTGAGTTATAATGAAATATTTCGTACTCAAAACAATATGTGATGCTTACGGAACAGACATACGCGAAATTACAACAATTCAATTTTCAACTTGCTTTTTCTTCGCTTTTATGAAGCTTTAAAAATGCAGATGATATTTCGATTTATTATGCATTAAGTCACGCAGTATCTAGAATGTGAGTATTTATAGAAATGATCAAATCGTGACGTCATTTTTTGTCAAGCCCGCGCTCTATCTTTGTGTGAGCGTGCGTGCGTCTGTTTCATTGATGTTGCTATTGTTGTGTCCAAGTATTTTTATTTTTGTGTCCTCGTATATTTATTCACCCTCGTTCAAGGGCTATAACGGGTCCTTTTGGCCGGTTTTAGGTGGAGATGCATTGATATTTCACAGCACAAACTTCGTGCTTTAAACAATAAGGATAACAGTATTATCTACTGCGAAAAATAGAAGAGGGTTCCTGCTGGCGTAACGATGAAATGTGTAATATAACAATTTAGTCAAAAAAGGAAAGATATATATGGGTTTAGTGAAATGCTAATCGGATTTTTGTTTTCACACTACATGGGTTTGAATCGTTATTTGGGCTAGAGGGTGTGGATGGTAGCTTGCATAAAATTTCCCTCAATCAAACCAAGCCTGCAAATTTTCGTTTATGTCGTATTGGGCGACCTGTGGTTTTCCACCTTTTTTTATTTTTGAACAGCGTGCATTTATCTATTTTTTAATATTTTGATGATTATACTTGACACGAAAATTGTCTAAAAAGCGGCAGAGGCCTTTAACTAATGACCTCAGAAGAAATCATCTTGGAAAATTGAAAAATCTGTATCACTCTGACACGTAAACAGTAAATTCATGAAACCAGCCCTTTATGGGATTTCCCTAATGGTTACTGATAGCGAAATAAATCATGATGAAATAACACTGGTCAAATTTTATTATGTTAAAGTATTCCTGTAACTCAACCTCATTTCAACAGATTTTTATTCTCTTTTTTTCTTCTTCATGACGGAAGTAAATACCTTCTTTTTGAGAATGCTCTGTGTGCATCGTTACCTTGATAAAATACAGAAAACAAATTTAAAAACTTAAACCTAAAACTATTATTAGTTTAATGACGACGACACAAAAATCGTCAAGAAGACCTATTTAAACTAATTTTGGCAAACCTTTACATGTTAAACGATGGCTAATACTATTCTCTAACATGTAATTTTCGATTTCAATTTCAAAGAGAATTCGACATTGAAGTTTTGAGTATCAGACAAATAAGTTTAAAGTTTTTCTGTCACACTATTTAAATGAAATTGAATGTGTGCTTTATAATCACTTTTTATGTAAGATGGTCGTTGTGATGCTGGAGAACATGATACTTTATAAAGTAATTCTGACTTAACCTTTACCCTGTTAAATTTCTAAAATGAACTGGTCCATCTTTCAATTTGGGCAGTACCACTTGTTATTCAAAGGGGTGTTCACTGAAATTTTAGGGACTGAATAGCGAACAGTGCTGACTAATATCAGCCTACACTGGTCGCAAAGGCAGAATGACTTGCCGCCAGCAGGCTAAAGGTTAAATTGAGGCAGAATAGTTTCTTGCACGTCAGATTCTGGTGTAAAACGCAGGCTTCCTCTTTGAGTTTTAATTGTAATCTGGGAAGAATCAAATTTATGTTAAAACTCTTTAATATAAACAATAAGTCACAAAGGTTTCAAACAAATACACTTTTATGATGTATCGACCTACTTTCTTCTCTTTTTTGTGAGATTCACTTTGATTCGCGTGCAGATTATCATCTGACATGTCACTGTGTACCTTCGTTTATTTATATCAAATAACTAATTTATATCTTTCTCAGGGATGAAATATCTTGTAGCAGTTTTAATGGTAAATAAATAAACGACTGAATTTCCACCTTATTTTCATTATCACAGTTTTGAAAAGATAACTGAAACTTAAATTTCAAGCTATATTCTTTACTCGATTCCTCTTTTGTTGGGAATTAGGAGATGAGTGAAGAGCCAATCAATTGCAGTCAAAGGAACACATACAAAATAGACAGACATTTGAATTACTTTTTCTGAATATCTCGATTAAATTGCAACAGATATGTTGTTTCATTTTTTTATCTATATAGTGACTGCATATAGAAGAACGTTTGGCAGAGGAAAATGATTATGGTGAAAATGATGGTGTCTTTCATTAACATTTAGCCTGCTGGCGGCGAGTGATACTGCCTTTGCAACCAGTGCAGACCAAGACCAGCCTGCACATCCGTGCAGTCTGATCATGGTCTGCACTGTTTGCTATTCAGTCAGTAAATTTTCAGTGAACACCCCTTCGAATAATATATGGTATTGCCGAAATTGAATGATGGACCAGTCCATTTTAGAAATTTAGCAGGTAAAGGATTAATAAATAATTGACTGGATCATTTTGTTGCAGTCGCATGACGCTAAAGACGTGATGGAGTTAAAACGCTTATAAGAAGAAAGTGTAAGATGTTATGAGTAAACTGGGTTGAAGCTGACGGCTGAAATGTGAAAATAGTTGCGAACTACTTTTTAAACTGAACTGCATACAAAACTGTTTGACAAAATGCTAGATTTGAAAAGATACTGCTACGATAAAAACGTTTTTAATAAAAGCATGATACTTCTGAATGCATAAGACAATTATATTGGTATGGGCACTTTAACTACAGATGTATATAATTTGTAATTTTAATGTCCTTCCTGTCATTTTATAGAAAAAGAATACATATAAAATCAGTCGTCTCTCAATACATGTAATTTTCAATTTCAGTTTCCGTGATGATGCTCCTCGCTCAGTCTGGGTGGGGAAGTGGAAGGGTTAGGGACTCAAGTATGTACCCCGCCGTCACTTTTTTAACTTCATGTCACAATGCAGAGAAATGTTAAATTATCTCTACAAGCATTCTTTAAAATCTATCAAGACTGAGTTAATATAAAACAAGTACATAGATGTGATAACAGCCTGGTCATTGTCAGTAATTATCTTGTACTTTGTGAAAAAAAATTGTTCCTTCCTTTTGAAACATCAAAGCGAAATTAGGACAGCTGTCAAGTGATGGTTCGTACATTGCATCAATAAGTTCTGACTTTCACTGACTTGGCGTAAACGAGGTTTAACAGTAAACAATGATAAACAATAAAATCCTTATGTACTTCAGCTGTTAAGAGGTTTCAATTAACATGCTGAGTGCATTTTGCATGAGATTTTATCGTTTCACAGTTGCAAACATTGTCTTAATAAAACAGCAGTATCAATAAACAAATAAATCTCGTATGTAAGTAGTCCCTGAAAAGCATATAAATATATATATTTAAAAATTTTACACAAATCTTATTTTTTCTTACGGAAGGAAAATGTCAGCAACTTTATCAGACTGAATACGTAAAAATGTTTAATGCATGTGATGCAGATAAACTTAAATCGACGTTAAATGCTTATAGACATTCTCCGCAAGATAATTATGAATAGGTAAATATCTTATTTTTTTTTCTCTTTAAATCTATTTATGTGATCTCTAACATAGCCAGTTATTTCGGGTCATCCATGACCATGTTCCAAAGTTATAGGCCAGAGTAAACTAAAAGTATCCCCGCCAGGTCAAACCCTTACACACGCAGCGGAAACAGAAGGCATGATGTTTGAAATACAAAGCTGCTTCTGTAACTTCATTTACAAGTAAGTCTAAAGAACCATGGATGCAGGAACCCCCTTTGCAGAAGACGGAACATTAAGAGCAAAAGACGAAACAGGTCAGAATTAGCAAAGTTATGCATCAATTGTGAACAAATAACACATGGCTCTGACAACAAAATAAATATCACATTTATAAACCCCTATGAACAGTGGTTTTGGACAAGAAGATTTTTAAAGTTTTTCCTTTTTCAGTTGTCATGGCAACCAGAGTTCTGTATGGAATTCAATTTTTGAATAATTTTTAAAGAAGACCGTCCAAGGAACATCCCTGTCGAAACTGGCCTTATGGTTTAGGAGGAGGTGTTGTTTAAAGGAAAGTGTGGACGGACGCCGGACGGTGAGCGGTCACAATAGCTAACCCCGAGCACTTTGTGCTGAGGTGAGCTAAAAATGCTTATACCCAAATCGTAAGCATATAAGACCGTATGACATTTACAAGTCGTGCAATATACCTTGCATTCTGATTTCAATCAAGTTTGATTTACATTATACCTATTTGGGTTCAAAAACCTTAAATGAGATATGCTTTGTAAGTTTTTAATATCAAATACGCATTTTCCCAGATTAGCCTATCAGCCATTTGTTTACCGTGCCTTCCTTAAAAGTGTCAAATTTAATATCTACAGCTGTGGCTTTGTGTGACGCACGTTCTTCAAATATCATATTTAAAAGAGGACTTAGATATCATATCAACAGCTCGTGCTTGAAATAACGTCCACAGTTATAGCTGGAGAGTCGCCATATAACATGAAGTGTAGACTGGCTCCCGTCCCTATGTTTGTTCTTATTTACGTATATCAGTTTTCTTCATTAAGAGGGAAGTAACTCCAGAAGGTCGTTTCTACATTGACTTTTTTTATTGCCCCTGGCTCCGAACATGTATGGTTCAGCCATCAGGTAAAACTGTGCTATTTTAGAGTTTTAAAAGTTTCTTATAAAATGTTTCCAATATTAATATAAAAGATAACCATGCAGCCAGGGAGCCAGGCTACATGAAGTGCATCGGTGTTATTTAAAAGAAACAAAGCCGTAGAGCTTCTATATCTCTGGCACGATTAAGCTTTCTCCTATGTCTTTTCAATTCTATTTAATTTACACACTTTCGATTTGGTTCCCAGAATGATATTATTTGCTGCGCAACATGCAATGATATTTTTCGAAGATACTGGTTTATCTTTTAATATTATAAAAGTTTTCTGTATTAATATAGTTTGTACCAAACTTTTAAGGAAGCAAATGAATAGCTTTTCTACAATCCGCAAATAATTTGTATTTGACACGGCATTCTTAGAGAATAATTTTTCTCAACTACATTTTATATCGTTATTGAATATCAAGTTAACTGCACATAGTCCATATAAATATACATGGCTACCCCCATCAACCTTTATTTTCTACATAGAGGATATTTGTTTGTTTGCAGTGAGATATCGAAATATATCATCACCGATAAGGGAGACAACTGAATATTTTCACGAAGGCGGAGCCTGAGTGAAAATATCAGAATTGTCTCCCTTATCGGTGATGATATATTTCGATATCTCACTGCAAACAAACAAATTTTCTTTTTATTTTATGCTAGTTTGTGAAGATCAACGAATTTTCTGTTTATTACGTGCATAAATGTTCATATAAATCCAATATTTCATGACGAAATTCGGATTTATTTAAGCTACCGTGTTACATATGATACATCCGCTAAATTACCATGGCCACTTAGGCACATTAATATCGAATATTGGTGATTAGGTTCATTAAATCAACACGAAGCCATTTTGTTTTAAAAACAAAAACTGCATTTAAATATTTTGTGTAAAAATACACAGTCCGCGGCTAACAGAGACATTGGCAAATGCTGGTAGTTAAGTAGACGCATATTTAAAACTTTTCGGGTCAATCCGTCAGTTCGTTGAATAACCGGAAGCTTGCTTTGTTTACCAAAACACACGCTGAAGGTCAGATTAAAAAACAACACGAAAAATCTAAACAACTGAGGAATATACGTAAGTCCTTGGAAAATCAAGCTGCAGAATTAAATATCATAATGGATTCAATAGAAATAGCAAGAAATATTGATCTAGACTAGGAGCTGCATAGCGTCACAGGTGGCAGTAACGTACCTAGGATACAGTATGGATCCATGAGCCATATGCACTTAAATTTACTACAATTATAATGTTTTCTTAGGAAAAAAATGACAAAAAGCCATTTTGAAAAAAATTTTGCTCCTGTGACAATGAGCCATGAGAAAGGTGATCAAGAACAGTTTGACATGTGCACTGCTTCCAGGTCCGTATTTTTTTTTCAAAACAATATTTCCTTATCAATGGTTGGCCGCCTTTTCGGCAAAAGATTAATCTTTCAGAAAAACCTTACTTCAAAACCCAGTTCCAAACCGTTTACGCATCACAAGCGAGCAACGGCATACGAAACGATAGTGATTTCTCCACCCGAATAAATCCCACACATTTTTCGCACCGAAGTCTCCCCCGTAAAACAAATCAAGTACACCATGTCAGTTAAAATTAGCACTGCAAGCAGTCAGAATAGGCTAAATATAGGCTTACAAGACTAAAAATAAGGTTCAATTCTACTTAATTACTTACCAGTTGTTATTTATTTGACTTTGGTAAATAATCCTCGTGAGCCATCGCTGCTTGTTTATATTCGGGTACTCTTTGGATTTTATCGCTACGTTTGAAATACGTAAACTGTCTCCGCCAATGAAACGTTCTTTACAACCACCGTCTTGTCAACGGCAATCATGGCAGGCGAAGGTAATTTCCGAAAGTGAAAATGTTAAATAGCGAATTTGTAAGTAACAAAGTAGGGTTGAACCTAGTTTTCGGTCTTGTCAGTTTGTGTTTAGTCTGTTATGAACGGTTATATCGTTATTTTAAACTCGCACTGTGAGCTTGATGTGTTTTAGGGGGAGACTTCGATGCGAAAAATGTGTGGGATTTATTCGGGTAGAGAAATCACTATCGTTTCGTATGCCGTTGCTCGCTTGTGATGCGTAAACGGTTTGGAACTGGGTTTTGAAGTAAGGTTTTTCTGAAAGATTAATCTTTTGCCGAAAAGGCGGCCAACAATTGATAAGGAAATATTGTTTTGAAAAAAAAATACGGACCTGGAAGCAATGCACATGTCAAACTGTTCTTGATCACCTTTCTCATGGCTCATTGTCACAGGAGCAAAATTTTTTTCAAAATGGCTTTTTGTCATTTTTTTCCTAAGAAAACATTATAATTGTAGTAAATTTAAGTGCATATGGCTCATGGATCCATACTGTATCCTAGGTACGTTACTGCCACCTGTGCATAGCGTAACAAAATGGATGGAAGTTGGAACACAACTGGCTGGGCTTGGAGTTGGAGTGGGAAAGTACTTCGACGAAAATGCTGGCATATTACGTAAGGCTGAGTTGATGTCTTGTGATAATTAACTAAGACAACAACCAACTAAATGTGCTGTCGCCAGTAAAATCTACCACATGATAGTGAACCAATGGAAAAAAGTTGAGGAAACATATCTGTAGCTACATCATATAGCAACCAAGCTGACAAAGGTAACATTATTTCTTTTGCAAATTTAATTATATAGCTAGCCTGTTCTATATAGGATTGTCTAGCAGTTCATGACTCGTGTATGGCTTGAGTATTGGTATAATCCAGTAATTTTAAAGGCAGCAAAGGGAGGTAATTAAAGAATATATTTCAAGGGAGATAATTCATCCGGAAAAAAAAGAAGTTCGGCACAGTGAGTGATATCGATTTATATCTCACTGCTATTTTCCAGTATTTCACCAATAAGCATAAAATAAAATGAAATATTCGATATGAATAATCAGCCGAAGGTCAACCATCGCGGTCAAGTTGCGACTACTATAAAACTGTTTAATATTTTCAAGATACATGAAAGTATCTATGTCAAGACATGTTTACTTTTCCGTAATGATTTGTTTTGAAAGTGGCATCGTAAAATTTTTTTATCACTGTATCATCATTCGTTTGGAGATCGAACTCTAAAACCTCAGGAGTGTATTTCGATAAACGCCCTTGCGAAAGCGCTTAGCGGACTAAGTTAAAGTAATTTATATGGCATAGAATGCATTCGTCATCTTTCTGCTACCACAGTACAATTTTAGATTGACAAGCAAATTTATTTCTGCGTTAAACTACGATAATCCATTATCTATTGAAAGCCTTTTGTCCGTAACAACTCCTGTTATCGCCGTCTTCCTTATTGCATTCATTTCTACAACAGAAAACAATTACTGCAAGTGGGAAATTGAAAAGCTTACAAAGGATGCGAAATAAGCTGACCAGACAGTTTCCCTCTGGGGAATTGTATAATTAGATGAATGGACGCAGTTGTTGAATAATTGAATGTAAAAATTGTGAAAATTCGAATGCATTTATGAACAGTGTTTGCGGCGTTTAACAAATGTTGATGAGAATCAGTTGCACTGAGGGTGTTCACATTACAGGACTGGTAAAATGAAGAAAATAAGAAAGACTGATTTTGAAGAAAAACAAGAGCTGTCTCCATAGGATGACACATGCCCCCGATGGCACTTTGAATGAATAGTTATGGCCGATGTTAGAGTTTAGGACCTTTGACCTACGGACCTGGGTCTTGCGCGGGACACGTCGTCTTACTGTAGTACACATTCATGCCCAATAATTTCAAAATCCATGCATGAATGACAAAGATATGGACCGGACACGCCCATCAATGCACTATCATGAAATATGACCTTTAACGTCTAAGTGTGACCTTGACCTTTGAGCTACGGACCTGGGTCTTGCGCATGACACGTCGTCTTACTGTGGTACACATTCATCAATTATTGAAATCCACATGATGACAGTATGGACAACGAATGCACTATCATGAAAAATGCCCTTAACGCTAAGTGTGACTGACCTTTGGCTACGGACCTGTCTGCCGGAATCACTACGTGTACACATTATCAGTTATTGAAATCATCTGATGACAAGATATGACGACACGATGCATAATGAAATGACTTTAATGTCTAAGTTACCTTGACCTTTGAGCTACGGACCTGGGTCTTGCGCGCGAACGTCGTCTTACTGTGGTACACATTCATGCCAAGTTATTTGAAAATCCATCCATGATGACAAAGATATGGACCGGACACGAAAGCGAAGACTGCAGCCGACAGACGACTGACAGACCGACAGACGACAGACTGACAGACCGACAGACGGTTCAAAAACTATATGCCTCCCTTCGGGGGCATAAAAATACTTTGCTAAAGCTGTTTTCTGGCAGTGAGTGCTGTCCAAGTTTAATCTATATATTTTGTCATGATTTTGACATAAGTAAATGCTTTCTTTTCGAGACTGGTCATAGCCATCATTACTTTCACCAAATGCACAAAATAAATCAAACAGCTTTGATGCAGATGTCACGAAAAGTCTCAAAAAACCTATCTAAATGGCATTGTTGTAATTGTCAACGTGATGGCTAGTAATATGTAATTTCCGATTTAAATTTCAAAGAGAATAGAACGCTGTTATTTAACAGTATCCGACGAGTTACGTTTCAGTGATAGCAAAAAAATGAAACAGGAAACTAAATGTTATGTGTACTTTATAATCATATTTTTTCTGTGTAACGATAACGATACGTTATACAGTTACTCTGTTCAATTCTATATTTTATATTTATTACTTCACAGCATCTATATAAACACGAAATATACGTGCGTGTGTGTGTGTGCGTGCGTGCGTGCGTGCGTGCGTGTATGTGTCCGTGCGAACAGTCGCGTTAGGTTAGAAATATAGAAAATCACAGAATGAATTAGCACGACAACACCAACTGTTACTTCATGGCATTTAATTTTGAGCTGGTAAACATACGCATTAAGTTTCATTTTATATTTAGCCAAGATATTTAGTCAGGAATCTCAACATTTACTGTTAATTTCTAATGAGTTTATATATTTGATTGGAAGTACATGTATCATCTTTTTGAAGCAGACTACTCTGAGTTAGTCAATGTATCTACCATCATACTGTAACAGTTGCTGCAAAATAACTAAATTCAGTGGGGAACTAAGTTTATGTTAAAACAGCATGTGAGCGTTTAGATCTCATATTAATATAATCTTTAATACCGATCGACCTATTTTTCCTCTTTTTGTGAGATTCACTTTGATTCACTGGCTGATTATCATCAGACAAGTCATTGTGTACTGTCTTTTATCTGTATCAAATAACTTATTTATATATTTCCCTGAGATGAAATGTCTTATAACAGAGTTTATGGTAAATAAATAAATATTGAATTTCTTCCATATTTTCCATGTCAAAGTTTTTGAGAGGATAAATGAAACTTTAATTTCGACTCGGGTTCAGTCTTCTTTTGTAGGACATCAGATTGAATTTTTTAAGATAACGAAGGGTACAGCGTGAAATTTCATCAGTTTTAGCCAAAAGCACGAATACAAAATTGACAAGACATTTTACTTACAGTCTTCAAAATATCTCGATTAAAACGCAATAGATTTGTTAGTTCTGTTTCTTTTTTACAGATTTAAATGGTACCTATGCACGTTTCAGATACTGAAGAAAATATGGCGGTAGTTATATACATGCCTTAAATAGATAACTGATAAAGTTGTGCAGCTGCTGAATGATGCTATTGGTGTGGGCCTATAAGATAGAAGACAAAAAGTTATTGGTTGAAACTGGCAAATATAATAGGTCGTCTCTGGTAACAACTTGAGGAAATCAATAACGACGATGTTTTTAGCTTCTCAAATGAATACGTTTCGCTCGCTCAATTTCTAATTTGGAAATGTGCGTGGAGGTTGGGGGGACGGGTGGGGGGGGGGGGGGGGGGGGCGGTAGTACATAGTGCAATACAGCTTAATCTGTGTCACTACCTTACCCGACCGTCACTTTTCTTTATACATTTGTATATAAAATTGCGTTGAAACCTGATCGTGAGTGGGTAACTTAAATGAAGATGAGCTGTACCACCCAGTTTTAGATATGGGTTTAATATACTGACTGTTGCAAGGTCATGGTTCGAACATTGCACCGACAACATGATAGGGTAAACCGTACTATTTAGTGCATCATAAATTCTTACTTTAGTTAATTTGTCTGAACAGAGATTATCAGTGTGAAAACTGGTGGATAAGGATAAAATCCACCTGGTCGTCACCTGCTTAGGAACATAAGCCAACATGCTGAGTGAATTATGCACACTATTTTATCCTGCCACAGATGCCATCATTCGTTTGATAGAACTACGTATCAGTAAACAAGGAAAACTCGTAAATAATTTGTCTATGTACAGTAAATCTACCTATTTCATAATTTCGCTAGGACATAAAGTATACAAATCTGATTTTTCTTGCATAAATATGTCTAAAACTCTTTGATATTGTATTCGGGGGGACGTTAAGTGCGATTAAAAAAAACATAAACTTTACCTAGATATTACGTGATATTACTTGATGTTATCGCCTTGACAATAAAAAAGAACCTGATATTATTAAAGATACTTATGTCGTTTTTGTTTTCTATTTGAATTTGGCTTTTGTTAAATATTTGAGGCTTCTATTCACAAAATCAAAAGAATTGTCTTTTTTTCTACTCGGAAATACTGTGATTCAAATATGACAGAGGTTCTTTTAGATAAAACAAATATAAAATTATCTAGTCTATTTATTGAATATATATGAGGAAGTATTTCTAGATTCAGGATTTTCTAGACAACACAGGACTAATAAAAGAAAAGCAATTTATTTTCTATGGCCTATGTGTATGACTATTATTTGTGCGGCTGGAAAAGGAACTTCGGTTAAATTCCTAGAAAATAAACTAATATGAGCCGTGCCATGGGAAAACCAACATAGTGGGTGTGCGACCAGCATGGATCCAGATCAGCCTGCGCATCCGCGCAGTCTGGTCAGGATCCATGCTGTTCGCTAACAGTTTCTCCAATTCCAATAGGCTTTAAAAGCGAACAGCATATAGCCTGACCAGACTGCGCGGATGCGCAGGCTGGTCTGGATCCATGCTAGTCGCACACCCACTATGTTGGTTTTCCCATGGCACGGCTCATATCGGTTTCAACATTGAAAAAAATATGTTGCCTGATTTTATACATGATCTTATACGAAACATATTAAGTAGATATCCTTTTTCAGTGCAAATGTCTCTTTCCTTGAAAGAAAGTGTGCTTAAGCGGAAAAAACAAAGTGGCTCGAAAAATGTCAAGTAGCTGTTTTATATATTTTGAACTGTCTTGTGAATCATTTCTATTTCTTGAGGTTTCATACATAACTACATCGTTGTGAATCTTATTTATCTGTTTAGAAATCTGAAAGTAATTTACAAAGAACATTTTTTCCTGCTTAAAAACAAACATGACTGTGCTTAAGAACACGTGTGATCTTTTTTCCGGGTTTAAGTGTATTTAATGTCAGGAACCAAGACTTATAACAAACCTTATGCATTGTACATCATATATTATACATGAAAGGATGAAACTCAATATACTATGAAGCAAGAAGACAAAAAGTTCTATTAATAGCAGTCGAATTGCATACCAAAAAAACAAAAACAAAAACAAAAAAAAAACAACAAAAAAAAAACAAATACAGACAATGTGCTTAAAACTAAAGCTATAAAATGCACTTGTATACATGTCCATTGCATACAACATATTGTGACTATTTGTTTTACATCAGTCGTTAAAAAGGTACAAACCAGAAATGTTGGCGCCATATAGATACTGCTACAGTTTTAACACGTTTTCTTATTATTTTATAAAAATGAAATATAAAAGGAAAAAGATTTTGGTCTAAAATAAACTTAACGACCCATGGCTCCTACACGTAAAATATGCCAGAAAGATTATTAAGTTTAATTAAATAGGAATTACTTGAAACATCCGTAAAAGAGTAACCAGATTTACAGAAAATACTCAAATAAATACAGCTTTAAATTGAAGATTCTACTACTTAATTTGAAATTTAATTTAATTATATGGTAAATAGAATACCAGAGATCAATATCTTTAATCGAAATAAATCTCTTCTTCAAAGTCATTTAAGCACTGATGAGCCTAAATTGATTACTTTTATTTATTTTTTGACCCAGACTTTCTACAGAAATGGAGGCCCGTATTTATGTCTCTTTACTTTATACCTGGACTACTAAATGTTATATTTTAGTTCTCTTTATGATAAGGTTTTTTTTCACGAAACTTTGCATATAGATAGCCGGTATCATCATCAAAGGTTAACAACTTATCAGCTACCTAGATGTATTCCTTCAGATCAAGTGTCATCAACTCGAATGTTTAGAGATTTCAAGTCGAATTTTAAATTTCAGACGAGGAACGGAAACGAATCTTGGCCCAGATCATAGAGTATTTTGCCAATTCTTCTCTATTTAATATCATTTGAATTGTATGGAATTCAGGTGTGTAAAGTACTCATCTGATAGAAGTCCGTTATGGAATTTTTGACATATGCTTTTCAAAAATGGTAGTTATGTTCTAGAACTGTGCAACTACACACATGTGTCCCAAACGAAAATCTATGTTTCAGAGCGAAACAAAGCACATAGAACAAAGTGGGGAAAATTTAAGATACAGACACGTCTAACTAAACCAGCTCTTTGTAAATAGACAGCCTGGTCCTTAAACGTGCTCGATCTAGATAACCGATACATGTGAAACTTTTTTTCCTAGGAAATACCCGTAATGGTCCCTTAGTTTGGTGGGAGACAAACATGAGTACCTAAGAAATTTCCAGTGCCTGGACCGGGAATTGAACCATGGAAATTTGGATAGGACAGTCAAGCGTGTTTACTTCTAGACCACGGATCACTCGTAAATTCTTTATTATTCAAGCTATGATGGACATCTGTACACACAAACTGATGTTAAATTAAGTTAACAAAGCTCTATTTGTTGTCAACTAAAACCAAAGTACGAGTATGGCATAAGTTTATCTGAGGGCATGCAATCCCTTATACAAGGAGTATGGCATAAGTTTATCTGGCAATATTCTCCAAGGACAGTATGGCATAAGTTTATCTGGCAATATTCTCACATGCAATCCTTTATATATAGAATATGGCAGAAGTTTATCTGGCAATATTCTCCAAGGGCATGCAATCCCTTGTACATAGTAAATTGCGACAGTAATTCGCAGTAAATTGTTTAAAAAATCCTTAATTCCATTACATTCCTGTTGATATGGAAAAACACGTTTGTTATAGTACACTAAGTGTCATAGGACCAATACGCCTAAACTTCTGTGGACTTTATATTGTTACCTTACTCACATTACCCGAATTCATAAAATTAATGCCAAGAAAGCCGTTTTACTAATTAGCAAAGCTTTTTAAAATTCTAAATCTTACACACCTATTTTTCTATACAAAAGGGTCAGACGTTTAATTTATTTCAAAGATAAATTGTTGCTGGTAAAATTTATTACACGGTTTGATAGTTTATTGTAGTCAAATTTTATAAACAGTCCGTTAACATGACATGATTTTGAGACATGCTTATTAAAAGAAGAAAGTACAAATAAATACATAGTCAACTTATAGTATTTTCCATTTGACACCTAGAAAATTATCTCGGTCTTATAGGCAAACAGCCCTGCTGAGCATTTAAAACATCATGCATGCTAAACATTAAAGGCAATTCTAGCAACAGACTCAAAACCTTTACTTAGAATGGACGACTGTTAACACTGCTTGTATCAGATTATGTAAATCTTTAATCAGTGTTAGCGACTAGATAATTTTTTTATTTGAGAAAAGCTAAAAGAAATGACCAATAATTACCGGCTTTATTTTCATCCACTTCTGTTGCATCAGATGGCAATTGAGCCCCCGGCGGCGGCTGCGGGTCTCTGGGATGAGGCTGAAACAGGTCTGATGAACATCTGGGACAACAACCACAATTGTCCTTCACCCTCTTACCAGCACAGAATGTCAACTGGGGACACGACTTGGCATCACAGGGCTGACATTTCGGAGGAATCAGATAATCCGCATCGAACTCGTAACCGGACACCAGTACGGCTTTTAGACAATACAGAATCGCTAGTCTGCTCCAAAATCTCATGTTTTATAATCTTAAAAATTAATAGATAAATAAATAAACTAATAAAAGTCAGTTCGTCCAGCTTCTGTGTCCGGCAGCAACAACTTTAATAATTACATTATTTTAAATTTTATTGTATCACTACAAAAATTCCACAATTTTCTGAACATTCGAAACTTATTGCACATTCTTATATCACATTATCAAGTTTTCCTTTTTTCGGTCTATTCAAAATATTATTATTAAAAAATATTTATGCAAAACCACATCTATCGCTTTGTCATTATTGTATTCCACAACAAAGAACGGAATAAATTCACAACAGATAAATAGCATATAAGTTCCGCTAGTTGAACTTTCTACCGCCGTGAAAACTATTTCCGAACTAACAAAAACGTTATGAAACTATTATTAAAATGTTATGACTATATCTCTCCACTTTGAAAAGTTGTATGAAAATTACAATGAACGCAATATATAGTAGTAAAAATATCGCAGTGTATTGTAAAATTGCGCTTTAGTGTACCAAACCTAACTACATTTACCGATATTCTAAACCCTTTCGGCGAGAAATTACGGTGGTCTACCTTAGCGATTGGGTGTGCGCAATACAGGGGCGGATCTGCTTGGGGTGACATTCGGGCAAGTGGGATTAACGTCCGGTAAAGTGTCCTATTTAATTAAAGGCAGTATAGTTTTTTCGTGAACTTATTAAAAATCAGTTATTCTTTTAAATAGGATCGAGTTGCAAGCATTTATATTATACTATTGTGTGGGTAATGTATCGGTAATTCGTATGTATTACCACTGTGTTTATTATTTTGATAACTACAATGAAAATAATAATAATAATTATCCTTATTACTATAAACTATTATAATTTTCTACTAACGCGTGCGTCCGACCTGTCATGTTATTAACCCTTACCCTGCTAAATTCCTATAATGAACTTGTCCATCTTTCAATTTGAACAGTTACTGACTGAATGGCGAACAGCGTAGACCGTGATCAGACTGCACAGATGTGCAGGCTGATCTTGGTCTGCACTGGTCGCAAAGGCAGAATCATTTACCGCCAGCAGGCTAAGGGTTAAAGGGATTAGTCAGAACCTTAATTTTAAAAATTCTCGGCTCTAATTCATCGCATTATTACACTTACAATGGCTCTAACTACTTCCTGTCGAGAGCTATCTAATTTTCCTCTGTCAGAGACATTGCAATTTTTACCTCCTTTTCTCATTATAATTGGTCTATCCGATTACAAAATAATTTAGCACGAAGATTAAAAAGACATGCATCCCTGTTCATGTAATATTACTGAAAGTTGGTTGTCGAATCGATCTACAGAGTGATTTGGTATATGGTTGTCGTTCTGGGTTTGTTTTATAAGAGATATTCGTGAAGTTTGTAAAATACATGTTGCCGCAAATACTCTCCACTGCGTTAGTTTTGCAGTAAATATGTGTTGTTATTTAAATATGAGGAGTTTAGATGTGCGTGTACGCTTGGTTTAAGCAGTATACATTTTGCATTACATACATACATACATACATACATACATACATACATATGTATGCATACATGTTAAAAGTGTTGATTCATGTAATTGATGTTTTATAGACATTGCCATCCGTCTTTGAAATCTTGTTTCTGATATTTGAATAAATATTGACTGACACCATTTCTAGAATACCTATAATGTTTTTATCAATGTTTAAGTAATTTGAATGAGAATGATATCCATGAAATATCTCTCAAATACCGACATATTGACAGGAAGTACATAGATAATATCTAGACAAATTTGCATAGGTGCGCATAAATTAGGCAAATTGTGCAATATCTATCTTCTTTTATCAATTTTTGTATAGCCTTAGCCCTTAGAGTAAATGAATTTGCTGAATGTATTACAGTTGTTTTTATCCAGTAAAATTACACAATAATCTGTTTAAAGCATTCGAATATTTTCAGTGATTTAACAAATAATTTAGAAATCTTCAGCTCATTATTTCAAGTTCTGATTATTTTGCATTTTATTACCATAACACGTCAGTTTTAATCTAACCAGTCATGTTTTTACTTTCATCACTTTTGTGAATATCTTAGTGCGATTTGAAAGCGACATTATGACGCAGATTTGATTATAATTTATCAGCTTTTTTATGAATATACGTGTATTTTCATTTTTTTTTACTTTATATCCGCAACAAAGATTGAAATTGGAAGCATAGTACCTAGTTATAAAATAAATTGTTTTAAATTTAAGTGTTCTTTGTGAGACAAAAATAATATCTTAGTAGGTTACAAATAAATACAATGTTATCTTTACTCATTTTAGATAAGCAAAAAAATATATATGAGCCGTGCCAGGGGAAAACCACTTAGTGGCTTTGCGACCAGCATGGATCCAGACCAGCCTGCGCATCCGCGCAGTCTGGTCAGGATCCATGCTATTCGCTTTCAAAGCTTAATAGAATAAGAGAAACTAATAACGAACAGCATGTATCCTGACCAGACTGCGCGGATGCTGGTCTGGATCCATGCTGGTCGCTAACCCACTACGTTGATTTTCTCATGGCACGGCTCAATTATATTGCTGTGATAGACGCGTCCAAAATTCTCTTATTAAATTTTAATGATTTTAATCTAATCGATATCTCTTCAATTTCACATGAGATAAAATTCTTTTATAAGTATCTTTCAATTGCTCATCTCTTATATTAAAATAACATTGACAGGTTATTGAAATGCACAGGAGTCCTGAGAGCTTTAGTAATAAGATTTATGGGTATTCACTTTTGCTGGTATATACGTTGATATGTTTGAGTTTAATGCCATATTACACATCTTGGTTAATACCTAAAAATATTGAAAATTACAATCGCATTCGTTTTTATACCCCATTTTGACTACGTGCTTGATCTGCTCTTGTGGTATAAACGCGGTAAAACTCTCATTTAAAATTCAATTGGCCAAATTGTATGCTTTTGTTATCGCGATATATGGTGTCAAAAGTATGCAATTCCTTTCAGAATTGTCACTTTAAAGGCAATAAGATAATCCAACGTAAATAAACATTTAACCCCTATAAATCAAATAATACGACTTAAGCAAATATACCATAAAGATAGACAATTACACTGACCCTGCTTATTTAGAGATAATTTGATTTGAGAGAACGTTTCCATTGAAATTTGATAGTAAGTATTAGAAATGGTCAAATAGTATTAAGTTAAATGCAATAAAAACGTAATCCAGTTTCACGCGCGATTGTTTTGTATATTGCTGGGTATAAACATTGCACTTAACCCTTACCTTGCTAAATTTCTAAAATGGACTGGTCCATCCTTCAATTTGGGCAATACCACTTATTAATAAAAGGGATGTTCACTGAAAATTTACTGACTGAATAGTGAACAGTGCAGACCATGATCAGCCTGCACAGATGTGCATGCACTGGTCGCATAGGCAGAATCACTTGCCGCCAGCAGGCTAAAGATATCAATTAGCATTACTTTTGATGGGTGGTAGTAAGAAATATAAGATAAAATCAAGCATAAAGAATTTAGCAATTTTTTTAAGACAAATCTTACATTTGCACAAATAAAGTCAGTAGAACACATAAAATATATATGAATAATGGGTCTAGAGAGAAAGTTTTATGTATACATATTCTGATATTTTTCATAAACTTGCAACATTTCAGGCTGATCATGACGAAAAACTTTTATGTCTATCTCTAAAGCTACAAACCGAAACAATACTTGTAAATTAGTTAAAACGGATGAAATATGTATGTTAAATAACATATATTATTATATGTCCCAAAATAACTTAAATTTCATTGGCCGAAATCGCTCATCTTTCAAAATATATTTCATGTTTAATGGTTGGTGGGTTTTCCCCATTAAACATAACTTTCTAAAAATAGAATGGAAGAATGGTGTTACTCCTGCCAATGATAACTGGTCAAAATGCTCCGGTTACAATAAACAGCAATATATTTCAGCGATAAGAAACTGTATACACAATGATTCCAGGAATTTTTAGTGTCTTCATTTAAATTTTAATAGGTTTTCACACAGTTATTATTACTTTCAAACATTAAATATGTTGCAACAAATATTTGGTACTTATTCATAAACCTGAACCCATATAATAAAACAGTTATTGATTCTTGAGCCATTGGATATGATGTGATATTCACCGGAAGAAAGCAATATTGACCTCGGCTATCGCCTCGGTCAATATTACCGTCCTCCGGTGAATATCACATCATATTCAATGGCTCAAGAGTCAATAATTGTATAATATAATACCCAGATTTTAATACATTATATCTTATGTATTATTTTAATACGACGGATTTTATTCTACTGCATGATTATTTTCTTTAAACAAGAAAACGATAAGTATTGTGGTTTTGGGCACATTTTAATTCCGATCGATTTCACTTTCCAGAAATGTTTGCTCAAAAGGGAAGCCCGGAAACGTATCTGACAACATAATTTGCATTAAAACAGGCAAATGTAATTACAAAATGTGATTTCGTTTATTTTCATTACCAGGGTTGAATAGTTCGATAATTGTTAGTATTCTAACTGAATATAAAACTATAACAAAAGCAATCCAATTCTAAACTTGAATTTATTGGTAATAAATCCTTTGAAGTTATTGTATGCCCATTTCAAATGATATTCGTCGTTTCTATAAAATATGCATTACTTCAATGTGTTTTCGATTATCATCAATATATAAACTCCTAGAATTTCAGCTAAAATGCAAATACTTTAAGCCACTGCATTCGGCAGTAATGACCAACTGAAAATTGTTTCAATATAACAAGTAAAGTATAATATATATCCAGTGGAACCTTATGCTATATAACGGTTTGGAAAAATTACCTTGCTCGTGTGCACACCTGGCAATCGAAAACACATTTCCATGACGGGTTGCGCGTGCTCTACACTAATAATCACAGATTTTGGCGCATCATTCAGCATTAATTAGATATTTTTCTCTGTTAATTTACAAATACAATTGCTTGCGGTCTGAAATGCTCTTGAATGCATCATTACCACACTAATGAGCATTGTTTCCGAACTTGACTCGAATAATGGCATTGTGAAAAATGTAATATTTGAAAAAACTTCCGAAGTTTTTACATGTATTTGTTACGAAAAGACAATGTCACTCAACCGAATGAAAAGAATTATATGGATTTCACTGACAGAATATAAATACAAATATATACCATAAAACTGAGCAAGTATGAGCGAAAATACACAAAGACTTATCAGTAGGAGCCTTAAGAAAAACGTGCAACAATAGGCATGAGTTAAAGATAATTAAACAGTCGTTAAAAAAATGCAACGGCAAGTAGCGGATGATCCATTTAATGTGTGTTCAATTAAGAATGAAGTTTTATTAGTTGTTGTACTTCTGGTTTAATTAAACCAGATGGCTAATATTCGCGCTTCTAAACATAGGTATACCTGAAAGCATGATTAAAGTATATCTTTTAGGCACTTTCGAAATCGTGCTTAGTTAATCATGTGAAATAAGTGTAGGCTGCAGCTGAATCATTTACTCTATGTTCTTCATCCTTTACACTCCCTTTCCTGATTCAATAAAGTGATATATGAACATATAAAATATTTTTTTTTCTCAAATCTTCATCAATTATCATGCATTTTATGTCGCATAGGGTAGCTTTTACACTTTATGATATTGATGGATGAATGTACATGTATGCAAAATGAATTACACTGATTTATTCTCCTGGTAAAATTATTTCAAATCGAGTTTGTTTTTAAAGTGTGTTTGTCGTTAAAATTGTGCTACTGATACTCTATTATTGTAGATACTGTGTTTTAACATTTATGTAGAAGGCCATATTGGAAATAAGTTGTATGTATACTATGTACTCTTAATATGTCACCTTCTTAAAATAAAGTTATTATTATTATTTTTATTATAGAAACAGACGGTTGGACAGTGTCATATGGAAATCCTTATTTTCCGTGTTTATCACAGAAGACAGACAAATGGTATGCATAAATTCTGATGAAAACGATGCACCTATTTTGATGCCAGTAAATTTCATAAATAAGAGAAGAATAGCCAAGCATTGTCTGTTTCTTGAACCGTAACACATATTATTTGTTTGTTTGCACTACTGTGACCACTTTGTGCACATTAATGCTTCATTTAATTTTATCAATATCTTCAAACTCATTTTACTGCAAGACTATTAACTTTTTAACTTTACATTTTTACATTATTTCAGTTGCGTTTTACTTCAACATTACTTAATTAAAATGAAGTCCGAACTAAACAGGTGACAGCAATATTGAATTCAAAGCAAACAAATTTAAATATATCTTATACACTTTAGGTTGTATGTTATACGGACAGGCAATTTTAGAATATTCTAATTCTGAGTTTCGTCTCTTTATCTCTGAATATAAAAGTGTCCATGTTCCATGTCATTTATTACATACGAAAAACTTACTGCTACTTACCATGTATTCTGCTACACATAGAGACAAATGGCCAAACATCTAGCTATACTCATTAAGTTTCTATTAAGCTTTTTAAATCTAATTAGTAAAGAAAAACGTCAAGCCACTGACAGACCGTTATGTTCTGACGGGAATAACATTAACAATTAGGGAAAAATAAAGCTTGATTATTCGCACACCTGGAAAGTTACGAGTTTTCCAAAGTACGAAAAGTGGTTTGTGGGTCAGCATGAATAAAGAAGCCCCCTAATGTTAAATTACAAAATAATAACAATAACAAGTACTTAGAATCTCTCAAATATCTATACTGCATCAATTTAAGCTTTGCTGCTACCTGAAATTGAATAGATTTAAGATATAATATATACTATAACGAGATGTGTACGTAAGTCTTCAACGGACAATAAGAAATTTTGCCATCCAATACGCGAACAAATGAGTGCCTAACTGAATCGAATATACCGATTCAATTTGACATAATACATTGACAGTAATAGTCCTTTTTCATTTCTGACAGAAACTTGACAGAAGGTAATTATACACGTGAAAATATCTGTTCAAAGTTATTTTTTATTTTAGTGTAGGACAACATATCCCTGGATTAAGTCCAGCTTGCTCAATTTGACCAAGGAGGACCTTTAATTTTGTTGAATAAAAAGTTTAGAAATAAAAGAATACATCACAAGTAACAAAATAACATTTTTAAGAAGAATGAAGTGTGCATTTGATTATAATTTAAATGTGTCCGGTACGCTGTTCCATATGTTATTCAGTAACAAACTAGGGGGTGTTAGTTAACTGTCATTATATACACCTGTGCACTTACAATGTACACAATAATCTTATTAAGCATGTTTTATTGCATAACTAATTCCCAGCATGAATGCAAGTATATATCTCAACAGCATAGTAATGCGTATTAATTAATGCATAAGGAACAAGTTCCCATAACATTTTTAAATACCCTCCCATAATAATAATCTAACAAACGTTTCATTGCCCCAGCCTAAGAAATATATGAGCCGCGCCATGAGAAAACCAACATAGTGGGTATGCGACCAGCAATGATCCAGACCAGCCTGCGCATACGCGCAGTCTGGTCAGGATCCATGCTGTTCGCTAACAGTTTCTCCAATTCCAATAGGCTTTAAAAGCGAACAGCATGGAGCCTGACCAGACTGCGCGGATGCGCAGGCTGGTCTGGATCCATGCTGGTCGCACACCCACTATGTTGGTTTTCTCATGGCACGGCTCATATACATTTTGCGATAATTTGATTAAACAACGTTTCTGAAATAAAACGATAAAGGGAAAATGCATTTTGCATTCGAGACATGAAACATTAATGTTTCTTTTGATTCGTCTTGTTTTGTCTTCTTTGAAATTAAAGTTACTTAAATGTGTGTGGGAAAGTGTGCAGCGTGAGTGTAGACAGATCTAATGATACAAATTAATTAATTTTACTTCTGTCTTCAGATAATCTAGTCAGCAAGAAAACGTCTATTCATTTAAAAGTTATATGCATTATAAGTTTTTGTAACCATACGAGAAAAATAATTCATTATATTATGTTCTGTGGTTGAAACGTTTAAGTTGATATTTAATTGAATGTTATACATGGTGAAGTAGTAACATTCGGCAGGGAATTGTAAAACAAGAGGGCCATGATGGCCCTATATCGCTCACCTGAGTTTAATTGCTTGCTAGGACAAATTTCTTTGCTAAAGCTTCAAAAACAAAACAAAGACGAGGTGAGAAGGTCATGGTAAAGATTCTTCAAGATAAGGAACATTCCTGTGAAATTTCATCAAAACTGGACTGATGATTTAGGCTGGGAGGTGTTGAAGGACGACGGACGACGACGGACGCCGGACAATCACTGACCACAAAAGCTCACTCTTGAGCACTTCGTGCTCAGGTGAGCTAATAAGAAGAGAGGAGTATTTGCACCCGGGCTTATATTGTAATATGTTATATATAAATGTTGTAGACTGCCAGTTGATAAATGTGCATTACGTAAGAAAACAAGTTCAAATCAGTGAAATTTAATGACTGGCAGAGTATCTGTTGCCAGCCACGACAGAGAGAGACAATGAACTTGTAGATTTGAGCGGACGCAGTGGTCCAGTGGTAACACTGTCGGACTACGAAACCAGGGGTCGTAAGTCCGAGCCCCCGCTCCTCTAACTAAAGATTACTAACATTGGGATAAGAGTCCCGTGTATGGGTGCTTTACCCCTTGCCCGATAAGGAACCAGGAAATCTTCTGGAATTGGAGCGTCTTCTGTATCTTGCACTCTCCTCCTGGAGGAGTCGCCTATACCGATGGCGACTATAAATAAGCTTATATACAAACAAACGAACATGTAGACAATTGGTTTGTCAAACTTTCTGTCGGTCGCTAGTCAAAAGCCAATAGTTAAAGTACGGGTCAGACGGTCAGTTAACTTACAGCAGATTGTCGCCGACTGATCAATAGGCAACTCAACCACTACGTCAGTGACGATGTGTATCAGTGTTCTATATTTCTGTTTCCAGCTACATTTTGCGATTTCTCAATTTAGAATTTATTACACCCGTTTTTTCGAGATGGACAAAATCCAAAGTGAAACCTATTATAAGCACTGAAAACTGCAAAATCATTTCAAACAAATATTTTAAGATTATAAAGACCTCCAAGGTGTTTGTCACACCGCAAGATAAGCCATTTTAAATTCACATTCGCACACTTTCCTCTCATTTATCTCTCTTAAGAACTTATTAAACATTCAAGTATCAATTGGAATGGAAAATGTATTCTGAGGGAAACTAATTTTCTTTAGGTTGAATAATTACGGATAAAATCAAGTATTCTTCGACTGTTATTGATTACACAGTATTTATGATTGCTTGTTTCTATCACGTTGTGCTGTCGAGTTGGCGCACCCTCCAAAACGACAATATGAAAGCCAGATTAATCATTTTTGTCGTGTTTGCGCCCCGCCAGAACGACAGTAGGAGGGCGCAACTACATTACAGCGAAATTAGGGCGTCGTCACGACGTGTTGCCGTGTTCGTGGGGACAACATGGAAACTGCTTATGTCGACAGGAAGACGAAAAATTTCAAAATGACATCGTATCCTGGTGTTGTCATGTTGTTGCGTGGTACCCCCGCCAGAACGCAGGAAGGACAACACAAAACGCTATTTTATCGTGTTCACATGTTATCCCTTAGTATTCTGAGAAAATAGGGCGCAAACACAGAAAAAAAGCCTTACAAGAATGAATTGATACTAATACAGATGTAAACTGTGACCATTCCTCATCTTCAAACATCACCTGACCTCAGTATGACCTTGATCTTGACCTCATTTTGGACTTAGGTGCAAAATCTATCGACAAGGATGCCACATGGGGCATCAAGCGTTTGTTGAACGCAGCTCCTTGTTTGTGTTCTTTTACTCTCTTGACATTGTTATTTATATTTTTCATCAGCCTTAATCCCCATTCATGTTCCAAAGTTACAGTGAATTGTAAATAAAAGAAAACTGTACTACAGGTTAACGTGCTCCAAGTAATGATTAAATGGTTAAACTCTTCACTTCAGTTAGAAAACTGACAAATCTGATTACTTATTTGACATACGTGCACCAAACTTAGACTCAAAAAAAAGAATATATTAGTTTTGACACTTTTCAAAGAAACCATAGTAAACAAACATCATAGGATAAAGGGAGGTATTTTACACTAAACGCTTGCAGATCGTGTCATGTTGGTTATCTTAAGATTGTACAATATGTCAAAGGTTAATCGGCATCGCATGCCTTGAATCACGAAAACCTACGCCAATTGAAATCGGAATGCAAAATCTATTACACGACGTTTCAATATGAGACGAATTTACATTTTTATGTGTCATCTAAAGTTTCAAATTTGGTATGTTCAAATTATCTCTATATTGCATGTATTGCGTGT